>NC_142946.1:34680663-34685663 GCF_046866305.1 Octopus bimaculoides
CCCTCTCTACCGTTAACAATAGGCCATTCGGTAACCTCGGTAGAATTTGATCTGAGAGCACCGGCAGAAATACTGCAAAGTATTCTGTCTGATGTTCTACGGCCTGTCTTAATTCGCTTCAATTATTATATAGTATGTATATATTTTATATATATACGATTGTCCCAGTACATGATAGCCAATCGAGCTGAAGTTAATTTTGTTGAGTTCAAACCATGCCGAAGTTAGCACTGCCCTTCATCCTCTCAGGACCGTTAATGTAAGGTACCAAGTTAAGAATTAGGATTGATTTAATATTCTGACCAAATCAATTTAGATGTAAATGAGATTATCATGTAGACTAAAATTAACAAATTTCTGAAAGCTATCAACTACTTCTGTAGAGCTTTCTGAGAATCTGAAGAAATCTATTACATGGTTGCTCTTATTGCCAGCTAATTCTGCGTCTTCGCTCTCTATCAACTCTTTTGTGATCCCTCTACACCTATATTTTGCATTGAGTACTTTATATAAAATTCCTGCTTACACACGTCCTGCATTTCAACCATGTTCACTTTCCAGACGCGAGTCCTCTCTTTATTCTTGCTAACTTTATCTTTTGTTTTAATAAATTTACTTTCAGAATTCTTGATTTTACTCTTACTGCCACGCTTGGATTTTGCTTCACTAAATCTATGACATCGTGATATCTGAGCTTCTAAGGACAGCCGGTTTGAAACTGCCTGGAGAACTTCAACAAACAGGAGCTCATATTCGAAACCGGAAGGAAACCTACTGGCACACACTAAATGTCTTTAATTCTCAACTTCTTGACTGTTTCTGTACACTAATCCAATCATCAACATTAGTTTTCCTAGCAAACAGACAACGGATTGTGGAACCCTAATCATATATATATACTTGTATGCATTCGTATACATACACATATATGTATATATTTATGTACGCTTGTATATCTTACGATAAACAGAAAGAAAGATGTCTACAGTCAAGAATGCATCGAGATTAATTAGTTATAAACCCTGCATCATACACATACACACTGAGGAGTGCGTGCACATACACAAACGTATAATGTATATATATATATATATATATATATATATATATACTCACTGAGGTCGTTCTTCACACTACTTAGAATTTTCACGATACGATTTCGAATGTGACACTATGAGGGAGCATATAAACGCACTCACACACATGTCTGTATATATATATATATAACACCTTTTATATATATATATATATATATATATATATAATCAAATCAAAAATAAAGAAACACAGGAAAACAACAAAAGTCAGACGAATACACTAAAAATATCAGACGTAAGTCATAGATGGAAAAATAGCAGTTGAAATAACATTTCGAGCATGGCTCTTCATCGGGAAGATGAAGAATGCCAGAGGGGAGACACAAGGGGAAAGAACAGATACACACAGACACACTGAGAGATATTAAAGTATTATAAAGTATGTTCGTATATTACAATATTATAAAATATGTTCGTTTAAAAGAGCTTATTTACCTCTTTTACAGAGAAAAGTAGTTAATTTTTCATATATATCTAATATTTTAATCTATAAGACCGCTTATATAGGTTTGAATTTTTCAAATTTTTTCGGTGCAATTATTGTGCTATATTCGGAGACAAACTTATTGGAGAAATACTCACACACGCACATTAAGCAAATATTGCATGTATGCATATCTCCATGGTGTTCAGCTTCGGCTGCCTTCACCACAAAACAACTTGAGCAGATCTGCACCCATGTAAATAGGTTGAGCCTATTATAACGGGCATGAGGAATTCCCCGGAAGGGACAGAAGTCTAATTTGGTGAAGAACAACAGAATCCCCGCTTTAGAGAACATGAAAATAAATAAGTATATACTTCACAATCGTAACTTTTATTTATCTCTATTGTGAACAGATCTAAGTCACAGTAGACAAAATACTTAGCGACACTTCGTTCGTCTTTACGTGTTGAGTTCAAATTCCACCGAACTCGGCTTAGGTTTTCATCCTTTCGGAGTCGATACACCGTATTTTAATGTATATATGGAACCCTTTTTTTTTTTTGTCCAAAATCAGGTTTAAAGAATATGGGATTTTCTTATACATGGATAGTATTATAATCCCTTACAAAATCATTTCTTCCAAATTTTAAGTCCCCAAAATAAGGGGATTCCTTATATACGATAAAATAAGGTAATACGTACCAGTTGAACACTGGGGTCGATATGATCGAACAACTTTTTTCCCACTAAATTTCAGGACTTGTGCTTATAGTAGATAATATTATGATCACTCCTGTTTTCTATAACTACTCAAAACTTTATAAATGGCCACATTATCAGGTGTATACTCTCATACTATGTTATTTTCTTTAATGTCTTAATTGAAAATACTGCACCTTACAGGCAATGCCGCATGACACACATACAATAAATCTAAAAATAACTGTAAACAGAATTTTATTGTAAAAATTCGTCGCTTTCAGAGTATGCCATAAAGTATTGCTAAAATTTACCAGTGTATTATTTCACAAAACAGGGGAACCAGTTGAGCAATTTAGAGACAGAATGAAGTGGTGACATATCTATCGTTTGCAAAGAGGGATAACGTATTCAAAATACGGGTTTAGTGAGCGGTAGCATCAATACTTGCCAAGGACAAAAAGAATAACCATTAACACAACATATTAGGGAGGAGAGCCTGGAATAGTTTAGTGAACCGCGAAGTTAAAAAAGAGTTCCTTTGTATATGAAGAGTAGGTAAACGTAGTTTTAACCTCACCGTGCACTTGTGTTTGTGGTTTATCTGGAATGAGTTGAGATGGTTCGAATCTATGAATCACCAACACTATGTAAAGTAGCCGACCATAGGAACAACAAAGATATGACACTGACATTCCATACATCATTCGCTAGGTGTGTGTGTGTGTGTGTGTACACATACACACAGAATAATCTTCTTTAGTTCTCTCGGTAAATATAGGATAATGACTGCACTGAAGTGATTTTACAATCGAAACCAGTGAATGCTGATAGACAATTAAACGCTTGGAATAAGGATCTATTAGTTGACGAGGGTGCATGCATTGCTCCAGACAATTATATTTGCATATGTTTTCAGGTAAGGGGGCACGAGTTATAAAAAGGATACAAGAAGATTTGAACCTGGATCTGATGTGATAGGCATATTTGGAAGATGGTATGCTAAAGTAACAATAGCGCTTCTCTCCAACTTGACATAACAATATGCTTGAAATTATAACCCAAAAGTTCGCATATAAACAAACGCCTCCAAGTGTATCTGACTTCAAAATGGAGAACATATATAAAGTATTCCTAGATATTACCATGGCGGTTGAACCAAACCAAACCAAACCTAGGGACCTCGAACTTAAAGACAAACAACACAGCACACACAGACACACGCGCGCACACACACATAAAACGAAGTATTAATTGGTTACAAGACGTACATATATATATATATATATATATATATATATATGTATGTATGTATGTATATATCCACATACATATATACATTTAACTCGACGGCGAACTGATGCTTATACACAAGAACAAGGATGAAAAATGTTAATATATACTATTATAAATAATGAACGGCGTGTTTATGTGGAGACACTAGTTTTCGTCCTATCGGACTCTCGCGTCTTTATATCCTCTCATATGAATACTTCTCAGAACTCAAATACAGACACGCATAAACACACACATATATGTTTATATACACGTATATATGTGTAAAAGACACACACACACACACACACACATATATATGCGTGTGGGAGTACATATTTTTAATAGGGGCGTGCTGGAGTTTGTGAAAACAAGTTTCAGTGCAAGATATTCCTTGCGGAATGATATACAGTCTTACGTAGGTATACACATTATAATTAACATAAAAATATAAACTATACATATACTAAATATAACCCGAACATATACATACACTCACATACATACGTATAAATATATATATATTATATACATACAAATAAGCACACATCTATGTGAATATATACATATACACATATATAAACACACATATACACATGTGAATATATATATGTATATATATGCACAAACATTATATATGTGTGTATATATACATACAATTATATATATATGTATATATATATATATATATATATATATATATATATATATATATATATATATATAAACGCACAAACACACTCACACATATACATAACCTGTGAATATATATACACACATTATGTACATTTTATATATATATATATATATATATATAGACACACTTATACACATATGTGAATATATATGTACATGAAATTCCTTCAGGTAAATTATTAAAATATTTATAATTCGCAAGGTTTTCTGTTTCACATACGCATATACACACACACACACATATATATATATATATATGTGTGTGTGTGTGTGTGTGTGTGTGTGTGTGCATATGATATGATACACGCATATACATAATATACGTACATACACCACCATTCCCGTATATGCGACAGATCCTTAAACGTATCACTCCGTCGAAGGAGTTGACAAATTTCAGTGCAATAAACCAAGAGACCATCAATCACATAACTTAATACGCGTGATTCAATGTATGATGGGGTGAGACAACACACGCTCGTATCTTTCTCACTTCTGTGTGCATATCTTCGTTTTGCGTTCACGAACCACCGGGTTCGATCCCACAGCTCAGCAACTTAGTCAACTGTCATTTTTGCATGACATCGGTTTAAGTCCATCCATGTGGGGAAAACCGATTAGAATCTGTGAAAGCCGGCTGATAGGAGGTCTTAATTTGTGAATGGTAGGGCCTGCGTCTGTGTGGTTCACTCGACCATTTACACACAATAACAAAACGCGATGGTAGTTTAATTGATTTGGATAACTGGAAAACTAATTGTCACTCACACATACACACCTCTGTATGGGCGTGTGCGCGCGCGCAC
>NC_142946.1:34708163-34718163 GCF_046866305.1 Octopus bimaculoides
AACAGATTTCAAAATACGTAACAGAAATTATAATCACAATTTCTGTTTTAAAGTTGATCGAACTTGTGTAAAATATTTAACGCATGTGTATGGGTACACACACACACACACACACACACACACACACACATCAGTGTGCATGTCCCTGTACGAAAATAAATGCATGCATATACATTTCGCACACGCATACATACATGTATGTATACACATAAATACTCGTGTGTCTATTTATCTATATGTGTACCTATCCTCAGACATCTACGCATATATATATATATATATATATATATATATATATATATATATATATATATATATATATACATACATATACACACACACACACACACACAAACATACATGGAAGTAAATTCATATAATTAAATCTAAGAATTTGGAAACATTCTCTACCCATCACCCGAAACTATAATTAAACCGAAGCTAAGTCGACCTGCTATAAAGTACAACTACAACTGTCTGTTGAATGATAATATACGCTCTTCTGTTCACCTACAAACTCACGGACAAATATACATACGTCCATATATATATATATATATATATATATATATATATATATATATATATATATATATGGATGTATGTATATTTGTGCGTGCGTTTGTAGGTACACACACGCATATACATATACAAATACATACATTTATAATGAATTCTGTGTTCATGTATATATATATATATATATATATATATATATATATATATATATATATATATATAAATATACATATATATATATATATAAATATAAATATATACAAGTCTCTCTCTCTCGCTCTATAATATATATATATATATATATATATATATATATACATATATATATGAATATATACATATAAGTGTGTCTATATATATATATATATATATTATATATATATATATACATACACACATACTCACACACATATATATATATATATATATACACAATGCATATGTGTCAGAGCTTTTATACATATCTGCCTACATATGCGGGTATGCATATATTCGTACATAAGACTTATATACTTACATAAATAGAAATATATACGCATCCATATCTACAATCACATACAAATATATACACACTAATAGTTATACTCCTATTTACTTCTACGATCGCCGTGTCTTTGCAAATTCCACAATGACTCTCTTTGGATTACTCGGCATTCTAGGACTCACCTATATGAAATCTGAGGTATTTGGTAAACGGAATCTATGCAGGAACAATCTGTGTATCTGTACATACATACATGATATATAAGTGTGTATATATATATATATATATATATATATATATACACACGCGCACATACATATATACGTATATGTGTATGTATAGATAAACAGATAGATCTATATATACATATCTATATATATATATATATACATATCTATATATATATATATATAGATTTATACACACATATATATATATACACACATACATATATATGTGTATGTATAGATAAACAGATAGATCTATATATACATATTTGTGTGTGCATGTAAATATATATATATCTATACATATATATATATATTTGTATTATATATATATATATTTATATTATATACATATACATATAATATATACATACATATATATATTATATATGTACATATATATATCTCATATACAGATACATACATATATATATATTATATACACATACATACTTATATATATTATATACACATACATACATATATATATTATATACACATACATACATATATATATTATATACATATACATACATATATATATTATATACATATACATATATTATATACATATACATATACATATATTATATACATATACATATACATATATTATATACATATACATATATTATATACATATACATATACATATATTATATACATATACATATACATATATTATATACATATACATATACATATATTATATACATATACATATACATATATTATATACATATACATATACATATATTATATACATATACATACATACATATATATAATATACACATACACATACATATATAATATACACATACACACACACATATATATATATATATATTATTATTATTATTACTATTTTTATCATTATTATATGATTGAACGCCACACATCCATTTGCAAATATATATATAGACAATAATAAATGACCGGATATGTGTGGGGTTCTCTACCTCCTACCTTTGTATAACATTATTTTGGGATGTTTAATATCTGCATATACTGTAAAATTGCTGACAGGGAATATATAGGATATATTCCGTATTATATACACTGAGTATGTAATGGTGCGAATAAAATTTATCAACCCGCGATAGCGGCGCACTGCTAAAACCTAAGAAAACAAGAATATATTTACACACATATCTGTGTGTGTGTACGTGTATATATATATATATATATATATATATATATATATATATATATATACATGTGTGCATATATAAATATATATATATATATGCACAAGATATAGTCACTATAGAACAATGATTCGAGTACTTCGAAACACACTTGAGAAAACTATAAAATATATATCCAAAACGTGTGTGTGCAGCATGTAGTAATGTACGTGTTTATGTATGTATGTGTGTATGCATGTGTGTGTATGTATGTGTGTATCCATGTGCATGTATGCATGTGTGTGTATGCACGTATGTATGTATCTAGCTATATATCTATTCACACACACATACACACGTATATACAAACATGCATGAAGGTTAATTGATACGCGTTTCATATATATATATATATATATATATATATATATATATATATATATATATAAATACATATGTATGTATGTTTATGTATACATATATATGCACTTTTATATATATAAATATATGTATATATATAAATACATGCATATATGTATGTATGTTTTTATATACATATATATGCACTTTTATATATATAAATATATGTATATATATAAATACATGCATATATGTATGTATGTTTTTATATATACATATATATATATATGTATGTTTATATATTCATATTTATATATATATATATATATGTTTATATATTCATATTTATATATATATATATATATGTTTATATATTCATATTTATATATATATATATATATGTTTATATATCCATATTTATATATATATATATATATGTTTATATATTCATATTTATATATATATATATATATATACCTATCAATATATGTATATGTATATGTATATGTATATGTATATATATATATATATATATATATATACATATATATATATATATATATATATAAATGTGTGTGGTAAACATTTAAATATGTAAGATTAGATGAGTCAACATTAAGAAATCTACACAAAGTTTTCACAAATGATAGAATTTCTTTTATAAACACTGCACTTGGAAAGTATAAGTTTTCGTTGCCCCAGATATATTTATATATGAACGCAGATGCATGTTTAACATCGACAGGCATATATATATACATAAATGTGTGTGTGCGTGAATGTATAGATGTATGTAGATATGTGTATATATATGTGTGTATATTGTCAATCCGGTTGTAGGAACCGATGTGGATCCTTATCATGTTCTGTCATTTCAACTAGTTTTAAATTATTTATTTTGCTCTGTGTTCTATAGTGAGTCCCCGATGCTTATTTTGGGATATTAACCAGTGCAAACGTTACTGTTGAAACATACATACATATAGATCTAGATATACATATACATATATGCATGTGTTAGTGTATATATGTATGTGTGTTGCTGTATTTTCCATATATTGTAAACGCATAATAGATATATATATATATATTTTTGTGTCAGAAAAAGTTCGTTATGAATATATTTCCTGTGAATAATATCTTTCGAAATTACTGCTCATGATTAGAATCTATAGACACACATATATGTATATGAACACTCACCCATGCACACACCATACATTATATATATATATATATATATATATATATATATATATATATACACATGTGTATGTATATATATATACACATGCATATATATATATATATATATATATATAATAATACAAAGAATATATATACATGTATACACACATATATGTACATACTTACATCTACATGTGTATATACATGCATATCAGGGTACAGGACGCTAGAACAATAAACTACAGACAACGGAACGAACACATAGGAAAACGGAAAGCCACTTGGAATATCCCTTCATCAGCTGTCTCTATTCTATTTAGACGTTTCGAAGACAAGACAGAACGTACTCTAGAATAGTCTCTTCCTGAGTAGTGGATCAACCCATATATATATACGCACACATATACATGCATAGAAACAACACTAGATATGTACCCACACCAAGTTATTCACGAAAGAATTCGGGAGAAATACAAAAAAAGAAAAAAAGGAATCAACTCTAGCAATAACAAAAGAAGAAAAAAAACAAAAAAACAAGTAGTGTGGGATAGTCAATGAGTGTGAAACATGTAAGATAATGGTGGAATCGGAGAATATTTCTCGTATGTCTGTTAATAATTGCGGAACCAGATATACCCCACACAGAAGGTCAAGGAACGGAACGAAAATTATATGAATAGTGTTCATGTATGTGTGTGAGTGTGTTTGATTATATATATATATATATATATATATATATATATATATATATATATATATATATATATATATATATTCATATATGCATCTATGTATGCGTGTATATATATATTTATATATATGTATATTTATTCTGAAGGAAGTATTAAGAATATCAATTGGCTAAATCGTAAATTAATGTTATTTAGAATTATTCTTAATTTTGCAAATATTATACATACATATTTGTGGATGTATAAGTAAAATGTAGTAATAACTACGTATACCTATGAACAGTATATACCTATTCATGTATTCTGAATCAAATGAGTGTATATATATATATATATATATATATATATATATATAATATACATATATATATATATATATACATGAATATCTTACCTTGATGTTATATATATATAGGGAGGTATAAACACATTTATCTATACATGTATATAGAAACACACACATATGCTTAATACTCTCTTGGATACATATATTTTATATATATACGCACATGCTTGTGTATGGGTGTGTGTGTGTGTATGTATATATATATATAGTATATATATATATATATATATATATATACACACAAACAATTCATGCAGGTATGTAATTAGTGAATGTATAACATCGAGGTAGAATCAAAGGAATATTGTATGATATAGATGGCGTGCAGCGTGATTCAGCACAGTTTCCTCCCTCCTAATTTAATTCACAAGTCTTGGTTCTAACTGAGGTAGCACTAGACATACGAACTCATACTGTACCGTAGTGGGGTCTCCCAAAATCGTCGTGGTTACAAACAAAATTCTTGATCTGACCACTAACTCATATCAATCACTGCGCCTATATATGCATACATACATACATTCATATATATAGCTAATCAAATATTCATGCACACATATATGTATATAAGACTAAACATACAAACATACGTCCGTCTATCTGTAAATATATGCGTATGTGTGTATATGTGTGTGCATAATTGTGCTTGTGTATATATATATATATTTGTATGTATGTATATACACGCACATATAGAATATATACATTATTAGGATATATACATTTTCGTAATAGCAAGGAGTTTTACGGAGACCTAACTCCATTCATATATATATATATATATATATATATATATATTACACAATTTTTTTCATACATATGAACGTGTATCATATTGAAATACATGCACGTGTGTGTGTGTGTGTGTGTATGTATATATATATATATATATATATATATATATATATATACACACACACAGCGATGTATGTGTATATTTTGTTCTGTTTTCATTCTCCACAGTAAGTGGATGTAGCATCATTAATATAATAACAAAATCTACCTCAATAAATCGAATACTGCAAGATTACCAACCTCAAACTATACCACTTATTCACATTTAAATACGCTGATATTTTGTAGGGTTTTTAGATAATACGAGATAAAATAGTGTGACTCTACTGACGAATAGGTAGCAAGTCGTGGGAACTAAATTCTTTCGCATTAAATAGTGGCTTTTCACTATTTGCCCTGCTATTTCTGGTAGTCTTCTGCCAGAATTTCGAAGAGTCAAACTGCTCAGAGATATAACTGTACATTATTAATATATAAGTACACACATACAAATACACTCATATGCACATTTACATACATATATTATGCATGTGTGAATATATTATATATGTGTATGTATGTATAATATATGCGTATGTACTGTTACAGTTATTTAGACATATAATAATCTACACACACACACACACACACACACACACACATATATATATATATATATATATATATATATATATTACATGTTTGTATTCTCCAAGTATTTAGATTTTGTCCATGGTATGTTTAAGTGAGTATATACATAGGTAGCTATATATGTATGTATATATATATATATATATATATGTATATGTAAACATATAGATATGTATGTAAATAAATATGTATACATATACAAATATTCACATCTATCTATCTCTCTCTCTCTACACACACATACATTTATATAGCTATATAAACCTTTATATACATTTACATACGTGTATGTATGTTTAAATAATAATCATGCGAATATAAACTATAATTGTGAAAAGTTGAGAATGTTTTTACATTTATAACGCTGGATGTTTTAAATTTTAGATGCATCATTTATACACACACACACACACATATATACATACATATATTACATGTATGTATATATATATATATATATAGAGAGAGAGAGAGAGAGATAGATAGATATACATATATATTATGATCGCATTCTATATAATATTGATGTTTGACTATCTTTTGATACTGTCCTATCTTTATTATTATTATTATTATTATTATTATTATTATTATTATTATTATTATTATTAATCATCGTTCTGAAATTTCATTGTAATTTAGTACGGTTGCGATGTTTATACTTGTTGTTGTGTTGCGCTGACGGTGACAGGAAATTCCAAAATAATAAACAGTATAATACACTCTATATAGGTGTGTGTTGAATCGGCTGTTGGTTTTGGGTCGAGATAACAAGACGTGCCTGTTATCTCTGTAAATATACAAATAATCTTACATACACACACACACACACACAGCAGACACACATCTATGTAGACACAAGCTTCTATGTGCGTATATACATGTTCTGTTCTATATATCTGTTGAGAAGTCATTTATTAGATTTTGTACTATTTCTCTACTATATATTATTGTTGTTGTTGTTATAGGTGCTAATATTTTCATGATTAACTTTGGTACATTGGTATAACTCGTACACGTTTTTTAACCCAGCTCGTACGATTTATACGTGCTTACATACATACATGCATATATATATATATACACACACACACACACATTTACTCACATGTACATATATATATATATTTACTGATATATATATATATATATATATATATATATATATATATATATACTTACTCATTTACATATGCCAGTACACAGAAACACACATATTTATATACATTACACACATAAATATATTAACACACGTATATGCATATATATAATTACACACGTATACATGCATATATATATTTCCACACGTTTATATACATTATATGTATGTTTACACACGTATATATACATTATATATGTTTACACACGTATATATACATTATCTATATTTACACACGTACATATACATTATCTATATTTACATACGTATATATACATTATATTTATATTTACACACACATATATATGCACATATATATATAGTTACACACGTATATATTGCATATATACTATACATTTATATACATATTTACACACACACACAGCACGGAAATACAAGCGTGTACATATGTCTGTGTCTTTTTTCTTAGAAAGCTACATAGGTATTGAGTGTGTACGTATGAAATCTTCACATGTATGTTGTACATTCTGGTATATACATATGTGTATGCGTTTTGGGATATATGTAAACAGAGAAATATAATAAAAAGAATGTTGTTTAAATCCGCTACAAACCTGTGTGTGTCCTTTTGTGAATCTTTAAATTCTCACTCCGTGCAAAAACTTTCCCACAACCTGGAAATGGACAAGGAAATGGTTTCTCTCCGGTATGTACCCGTATGTGGTTGACCAGCTTGTACTTAGCTTTGAATGGTCGCCCGTCCCGGGTACAGTTCTGCCAGTAACAAGAGTGGTTCGTTTGCTCCGGTCCCCCTACATGTTCCACTGTGATGTGTGCCACGATTTCGTGCATTGATGGAAATGTTTTGTTACAAGGTTTCTTCGGTTCCGGTTGGTCAGTCTCCACCCACATGCAAGTATGTTCCTGTTTAATGGGGTGCCGCATATAACGAAAGAAGGCACCCGGCGCATGTGGTCCCATGTTCATGTGGTTCATAGCATTCATGGGTCCCATGTTTAGATGTTGTGAGGCAGCAGCTGCGGCAAAGTGGTCAGTTCGGGGACTGGTCATTTGGTTAAATTGGTCCGCTCGTGAGTACATATCCGGTCCGGAAATACTGAGTCGCATTTGACTGTTGACATGGTGTCCGGCACCCGGGTGGTGATGTGACGGTTCGTGTAGACCCGGGAATAAAACATGACTAGAAGATGGATCCGGATGGTGAGGTCCGTGTAGACCGGCCGACGACGGTACGAACATACCGTGGTGTGATGTGGCGTTGCCGTCATGGGTCGCCAACCCCATGTGGTCACGGCGAAGTAGGAAGTCCCGAGCCGCGTACGTTCCGACATGATGTGAATGTGAATGTGGAACACCGTATCCGTTCGGTTGGGTTCCAAACTGATGACTCGCTTGATTATGTACCGAACTAGCAGTGTCACTCATAGGATGTGGTGGACTTAACTTGAGCGCTCCCGGCGGGATATGTGGCCCGTGTGATGTGTCCATGAATGGGTTTAACATTTTCCTCTGCCCGCTTGTAAAATGCTTGTGAGTTGTAGGTGGTAAAGTTAATCCATGAACACCGTTAAGGTGTTGAGGTGTATGGGAGGAAGAGACGTCAACTAACCTCAGCGCCGAACTGCCTTTGGTTAAAGAGTGTTCCATAATCTTTCGCTGATGAAGGCTCTGTCACAATCACCCCAGTTGGTCTAAACTGCAAACAAAAGTTCGAGTCAAGCTAGAGGGAGCGAAAGTGTTCCAGCGCAGCGTCCAAACACTGCGCTTGTTAGAAAAGCAGCGGGAGGGCAACGAGAGAGAGGCGTGGTTTACGCGACCTCTCATTGGTCTGAACTGCTCGTTATGGGAACAACCACTACAGCGGCTCTGCCGTCAACTGCGACACCCACGTCACTGCGCATGCGTATGAGGGCGTGCCTTACATTCTCCAGTGTGGAACCGTTATTCAGGGAGAGAGAGAACCACATCTTACAAAAACCGGAGACCCGCCTGGTTTATTTACGCTCATGGCTTGTTCATATTTTTGATTATTATTATTGCTATATTTTTATTTATCAATATTAATATTATTATTATTGTTACTATTATTGTTGTTATTGTTGTTGTTACGGTGTTAATGGTGATGCTAGCACCATACACCACTATTCTATTATTCTGCTATTTCAAAGACAGGAGGAATTAATTCTTTTCCAAAACTGCTGAAAAATCTTCAAAACACACGCACGCACGCACGCAAACTCACACACGCACACACACACACACAGAAAGCGAAACTATCGAAAGGATTATAATGTTGTTATTGACGTTGTTCTAGATGTTGTTGTTGTTGTTATTGTTGTAATTGTTTATCTTATCGTTGCTGGTGTTGTTGATGTTATTGTTGCTGGTATCGTTGTTGTTGTTGTTGTTGAAATTGTTGGTGTTGTTATTGTCGATGTAAGACTCCACCGTGTTCAAACCTCGTTCAGGCCATCACCAACCCATTCAT
>NC_142946.1:34735663-34738163 GCF_046866305.1 Octopus bimaculoides
CGTTGTGAGTTCGATTCCCGGACTGTGCTGTGTTCTTGAGCAAGACACTTTGTTTCTCATTGGCCCAGTTCATTCAGCAGTAGAAATGAATTGTGACGTCACTGGACGGAAGCTGTATCGGTCTTTTCCTTTCCCTTGGACAACATCTGTGGCATGAAGAGGGAAAACTAGTACGCAGGGGCAACTGCTGGTCTTCTTCCACTAATACACTTACCCGGACAAGTGCCTCGGAGAACTTTCTAGATACCATTCCATGGTCATTTGTGACCGGAGGGGGTCTTTACCCTTTCACCATGTACATATACTTCATACTTAGCAGAATCTCGGAAGTAGTAATTATCCACACGAAGAGTCATCCGCTAGCTACTCATTGAGCCAAAGATACCTTAGTCGAATAGAAGTTACATTGTCATCAAGGGATCCCAAGTTGACCCCTACGAATCTAAACGGGAACCCATGTGTATGTGTGTGTGTGTGTGTGTGTGCGTGTGCGTGTGCGCACCTGCCTGTGTGTTTGTATGTATATATATATATATATATATAAAGATTGTGCATACATATATATTCTTTTTTTTCTCTTTTATTTGTTTCAGACATCTGACTGCGGTCATGCTGGAGCACCATAATTAGTCGAACAAATCGAACCCAGGACTTATTTTTTGTAAGCCTAGTACTTATTCTGTTGGATGCTTTTGCTGGACTGCTAAGTTACGGGGACATAAACACATCAACATCGGTTTGTCAAGCGATGGTGGTAGTGAGGGTCAACCACAGACACACAAGCATATACACACGGGCTTCTTTCAGTTTCCGCCTACCAAATCCACTCACAAGGCTTTAGTGAACCCGAAACAATAGCAGAAGACATTTGCCCAAGGTGCCAACTACATGGTCCCGGGTTAAGTCCCACTGCGTGGCACCTCGGGCCGACCAGATCCTTGTGAATGGATTTGGTAGACGGAAACTGGAAGAAGCCCGTCGTATGTGTATATATATGTTTGTGTATATATATTTGTGTCTGTGTTTGTCGCCCCCTTTACATCGCTTGACAACCGATGCTGGTGTGTTTACGTCCCCGTAACTTTAGCGGTTCGGCAAAAAGAGACCGATAGAATAAGTACTAGGCTTACAAAGAATAAGCTCTGGGGTCGATTTGCTCGACTAAAGGCGGTGCTCCAGCATGGCCACAGTCAAATGACTGAAACATTTAAAAGAAATAAGGAAAAATATATAAATTAAATAATGAGAGTAGAAATTGATATTAATCAATTAAAACCAGTGGCTTAGCATATTTTAAAAAATCCAAAGATTAAAAATTATATTACATACAAAATTAAGAGGAATGACCACCAAAGTGAACTCCTAATATCCTAAATATAGACGTCAAATACACACGGGCTTCTTTCAGTTTCCGCCTACCAAATCCACTCACAAGGCTTTAGTGAACCCGAAACAATAGCAGAAGACATTTGCCCAAGGTGCCAACTACATGGTCCCGGGTTAAGTCCCACTGCGTGGCACCTCGGGCCGACCAGAGCCTTGTGAATGGATTTGGTAGACGGAAACTGGAAGAAGCCCGTCGTATGTGTATATATATGTTTGTGTATATATATTTGTGTCTGTGTTTGTCGCCCCCTTTACATCGCTTGACAACCGATGCTGGTGTGTTTACGTCCCCGTAACTTTAGCGGTTCGGCAAAAAGAGACCGATAGAATAAGTACTAGGCTTACAAAGAATAAGCTCTGGGGTCGATTTGCTCGACTAAAGGCGGTGCTCCAGCATGGCCACAGTCAAATGACTGAAACATGTAAAAGAAATAAGGAAAAATATATAAATTAAATAATGAGAGTAGAAATTGATATTAATCAATTAAAACCAGTGGCTTAGCATATTTTAAAAAATCCAAAGATTAAAAATTATATTACATACAAAATTAAGAGGAATGACCACCAAAGTGAACTCCTAATATCCTAAATATAGACGTCAAATAGCTATTACCACGAACAGTGTGTTCTCAAGAAAAACCTCAGCAAAACGCCAAAATGTAAAAATGAGCATGACAAATGAAAATATACGAAATAAAAAAACGATTACCTAGGTACCGTGTTTTCACTTGTTAATATTTGCGTATGTAAATATCTGCAAGTTCTTCAGTGTAGTTTATCGCTTACAAAACACAATTTCCAAAACTAGATACAGAACGCTCACCCGAAAGAGAGCGTGTATAAAGTTCTGCAAATTATATTTGGGAGAATTTTTCAAATGTCTTCACTTTGGCGCGCTGAGCCGGAAATAACTCTGCAGTTAATAAATTTCAGCAGTTAATATACCGGTTGGAGAACATTTTTATTTAAAAATTAAATAATGAGGGTAGAAATTGATATTAATCAATTAAAACCAGTGGCTTAGCATATTTAAAAAATCCGAAGATTAAAAATTATATTACATACAAAATTAAGAGGAACGACCACCAAAGTGGATTCCTAATATGCTAAATAT
>NC_142946.1:34743163-34745663 GCF_046866305.1 Octopus bimaculoides
TCGATACCAGAACTTGACTAGTACATTATTTTATCGATCCCGTAGGAATGAAAAGCAAAGTTGACCTCGGCGGAATTTGAAATCAGTAAGCAGCTAAGTCGGAAGAAAGTTTGTCCTACACTTTAAAAACATTTTCTGTAGCAAATTCAAAACAACTGTATTTCATAAATGATAATTAACCTAATTAACCTGTTATTTTGTTGTTTTTACATCCATTGTCCCCTTTTGACCACCTCATTATCGTCCCCATATATTTTCAGCGCCCCCACCCACCCACCAGATCGTTACACCGGCCCTCAGAGAGTCAGTACCAACAACTTTGGGGAAAACTGGTCTACTAGATCCTACTTTCACACGACTCTGTCCTTCAAAGTTCTAATCCGGCCTCGACTGATTTTCTATTTCAAATATCCTATCCTCTCTCATTCGCACTGTTATTATATTATACGATTAAGGTGGCGAGCTGGCAGAATCGTTAGCACGCCGGGCGAAATGCTTAGCGATATTTCGTCTGCCGCTGCGTTCTGAGTTCAAATTCCGCCGAGGTCGACTTTGCCTTTCATCCTTTCAGGGTCGATAAATTAAGTACCAGTGAAACACTGGGATCGATGTAATCAACTATTCCCCTCCATCTAAAATGTCAAGCCTTGAGTAGAAAGGATTATATTACACGATTAATCTCTTAACATACACATTTTTTTTTAAATTTTCCATGCAAAAAATATATTTTTTAAAATTATTTATTTTGAATCTGTATATAAGGAAGAATCAGTACACAAATTATTTTGGATCAGTTATGATTTATTATGAAGTTACTGACACCTCAACTTTCATGAAATTTTTATCTCAAATTATCTCGGCTTTTTGATTTAAAATAATAATAAAAATGATGAAATAGCTGAAATTACCAAGAAATCTCATGCTTTCTTAGAAGCCTTGAGTCTTATGATACATTTTGAAACAAGGAGTAACACAAAGGCTAGCATCACACTCAGGACAAAAGTATCTGCTTTCTCTTCGAATCTTCTTTCCAGCCGCATCCTTTTTCGAATACACAAACTCTTGACGGTCTCTTCTTCTTTTCAGTTGAAGGAGTGATATCTAGGAATTATCTTTCTGTAAGAGGAGCCAAGGTGGGGGTTTCTTTCCAGAGTATCCTCGCTTGGGAGTTGTTATACTTCGTAGGTTTTCTTGCAGGATCTTCTCAATCACTTGAATCCTAAAGTGCAAAGGCTTTTTCGCTCCCTCCGGACATCTTATACAGATTCTAAGCATTCCATAAGGCTAGATCAATGATGTGGAAAAATATTTTTCTTATAATACAATTTTCCTCTCTTCCTTGGAATTGGCTAATCAGCCAAATGTTGGTCGACTCTATCTACGCCTCCCATCGTATTGTTATAATCCATCACTGCTTTGGTTTTCTTTATAGTAACTCATTTTTTCTCGACTTCAATCATCTCTGAATTATGAACGGTAACATATATTTTCGTTCAAATATATATTTACGAGACATCACTGATCGAAAATATACAGGATAATATGTTAAGAAAATAAAGCGGCGAGCTGGCATAGACGTTAGCACGCCGGGCGAAATGCTTAGCGGTATTTCGTCTGCCGCTACGTTGTGAGTTCAAATTCCGCTGAGGTCGACTTTGCCTTTCATCCTTTCGGGGTCGATTAAATAGGTACCAGTTACGCACTGGGGTCGATATAATCGACTTAATTCCTTGTTTGTCCCCTCTGTGTGTAGCCCCTTGTGGGCATTAAAGAAGTAAGAGACATTAGCACGCCGGGCGAGATGCTTAGCAGTCTGTCTTAGCGTCTGTCTTTACGTTTTGAGGTCGACCCGGGGTAAATACTGTTGTATGGAGGAGTCAGGATAGAAGAAAGTTACCGAAATTACGATGCATGTGGCAGGGTATTTATGTGTCTGGTATCACGTATTGAGGGGAAATCTGTAGTCGTGAGGGGTGGTAGAGTGTACAAAAGTTTAAAGGTTGGGAAACTTGATAACGTCGGTAAACGGTGTGTGAGAATGTCGATGTGTATCTGATTATTAAGTGGGTAATATTAACACATATTTGTAAAGTTATGTGTATGCGTGTTAGTAAAGTTGTGGAGGAATTTGTGTGAAATGAGTGAACAAGGAGAACGGAATCATTTGTGTACATCTGTATGGCGTGAAGAAAATCATGTAAGAGTGTAAAAAAAACGTCTGTTTAAGGTGTGCGACTGTGAAGCAAAGAGGGAATGGTTGAAGATAGTTTGAGAGGACAAAATTCCAAAGATTCCAAGATGGGAAAAGAGGCAAAGGAAAATGTGAGACAGCGTATATGCGAGAACGTAAGAAATTGGTCAAAACATTTTGCTTGAGTGATGGAAAATGGCCGACAGAAAGCGGAGGTAAAATTGTTTTTTTTTTTCTTTTCTTTTAAACGTTTTTCAGAAAAAAGTGAACGCTAAAGAAGAAAGCCAGTCCTTCGGGGAAACAACTTTT
>NC_142946.1:34748163-34753163 GCF_046866305.1 Octopus bimaculoides
GCGGAAAGAGTTCAGAAATTAGATTAGCGATAAATGGGGAAAGAGTTTCAACGAGTAGGACATGATAGAAAACTAAGAGTTGAGAATTTCGGCAAAAGTGCTCAAAGCGAGTGCTTGTCGATAGTGTAATAGCGATCCATAAACCTGTGTGATGATCGGCGATGTATCCATGATGTGATACATGTTAGAACCAGTCAGTAAGAGCATCTGGCTTTGACAGGGTACTGAACAAGTTGAGTCAGTTTAAAGCTTTCGACATCGTCGACCATCACCACACTGCATCTGTCGTAAAAACAGTCAGATTCAGTGGCGTCTCTGGGGGCTGGGATGCTACAATGTAGAGCAGCATTTGTTCGGTGGGCAAATAAAACGGCCACCTTCCAGAACTTTTGACATTGAACACCCTGTTCGTCTCCCCTCTCTTGAGTTGGAACTATTGCCGCAGAAAACAAAAAATTGAAGGGCATCCCACTCGAACTGGATCACAAGAGATGTCATCGGTATCATCCGTGTATCAGTATACACAGATGACATTACTTTATTCTCGTGTACACACGCGAACGTATGTGTGTGTCAGGTCGCTTCTGAACTCTAATGATAAGAAGTAACTCTGTATAACCCGTTGCATAGTCGGGCTATCGGCAAATCAAGCAGTACTCTCACCAGACTAGTCCGAGGAGGAAGATTGCTAGATATGCAACGAGACAAAATCAAAAACTTACAAAAAAAAAACAAACAAAAAACCTCGGGTCAATGACTACTGTGCTCTACAACAGTGCACAGGAGAGGACTGATAACATAATATCGGACTTTAAAATCTCTGTTTTCAAAAAAATTCTCTGGAAAAAGTGAATTAGCTTGAGATTCAGCGTGGGAAATTACATCAATATACCAAATTTAAAAAAAAAAATATTTCGCTAAACTTTAAAAACAGAAAAGATCCGAGAAAGATAGTTTTTACAAAATTCTAATGTTTTACATACATTCCACTTGCAATAACAATGTTAGTCACATTTTTCAAATGGACGGAATTTTTTATGATAGATAAGTCACCAGATTAAAATATATACGCCTGAGAATCTGTCAGAAAATTACATCTTCAAAGAACAGACACACACATGCAAACACACACACACACACACACACACACACACACACACACACATACACATATATGATAAGAGTTTTAAAGGAGTATAATAATAATAATAATAATAATAATAACAATGACAATAATAATAATAATAATGATGATGATGGTGTTGATGGTGATTTTTTTTTGTTTGTCTCTAGGGGGAAGAATGAGGAATGGGGGCAATACAAACGCAGATATAAAGTGTTGGTGTTTACGCATAATGAAATTATAAAAAAGGAAATTGAAAGGATACACGGTATACAATAAAACAGAGCAAGAAAGGGTACATAATATACAACAGTAATACAAAGAAAAAAGATGATGGGGAGGTGGTCCTTCTGATGCAGGAGGACTTTAAGGATAATTGAGGAATCCCACTGTCCAAATCTCCCTGAACACCAAGGGTAAGTGCTCTCTCCAATTTCTTCTCTCTGACTCACGTCTACACTTAGATTGGTACCTTCCATTCCCACCATTTTCGCAACTTTCACTCACATTTCAATAAATTCACTCGAGGACAGCACCTCCCTCTCCGCCCTCACTTTCCTTTTCAAGTGAAACTTGAAAAAGCCGAAGAAGGCTCTGCCAAAATGGAATGGCTCTGTCCTCTTGTGTTTCAGCCTTGTCCACCAGATAACTGCTTTCGTACAGCCACCAGGCAAAGGAAAACTGCTTTACCTGCTCGATTAAAGGAGGGTGGCAGGGCAATCCTCTCTATGGACTTGGCCGATAGACGGATCCGTCCCACACCCGACAGCAGCTGTTCCACATTACTCTTCAAGTCAGCAATGCCCGGAGACGGAACGGTTTCGTTGCTCTGCGCGCACTTAAGACAAGTCAATCTGACAGCACATCCGTATCTAGAGTTTATTTCGAACCGGTAGCGTGCTAACGTTTCTGCCAGCTCGCCGCCTTATAATAACAACAACAACAACAACAACAACAACAACAACAACAACAACAACAACAACAATAATAATAATAATAATAATAATAATAATAATAATAATAATAATAATAATAATAATGATGATGATGATGAAGAAAAATGAAAATACAGTAAACACTCAAAGAAAGATACTATCATTGTTAATATTATCTGAGGTGAATATAAGTAATTGATAATAATAACAATGATAATATAGGTGGTTCACAGGTTTTTTAATAGCATTATATAGCTATACACTCTTCGAGTGTTTATATTCGAATTTTACCCATAAATATATTCACACAGAGGCGAGCTGATTTTGGCACAAAACAAGTCAGAACGCTGATGGAAGTTCAACGTAACGGATTTAGAATTTTCGTCGGTGATTCATGCTGACGAAGGTTGAGGCCCGAGGGCCAGAACCCGAAACTATGGTACATGAATATCCGAATGACATAATCTTTAATGGTATGTTTTTAGTTGTTTAATTCCTTAACCGTTTGCTTACCTATTGTTGTCTCTGTCATATTTCAGTGATTTCAGTGGTGGATTTGGGACTTTGAATCCTATTTCTAAACAGGTTTCATGCCTTATGCATCCTTAAGCTTAGTGCGAATTTTTAATTTTAATGTATAGCTATATAATGCTATTAAAAACCTGTGAACCACCTATATTATCATTGTTATTATTATCAATTACTTATATTTACCACAGATAGTATTAACAATGATAATATCTTTCTTCGAGTGTTTACATTCGAATTTTACTCTCTCTCTCTCTCTCTCTCTCTCTCTCTCTCTCTCCCTCACACATACACACACACACACACACACACACACACACACATGCGTATATATGTTTGTATGTATGTGTGTATGTACGTATGCATACATGGGTGTTTGTATGAGGTTAAATACATAAATACATACATATGTATGATGTTAAATACGTAAATACATGCATATGTAATGCGTACACATGAAAATACAGACCCACACTTATGCATTCACAAAAGTGCATGTATGGAAGTACTTAAGTTTCTGTGTACACACGTAGTCATATATATCCATGCATACATATATAGAAATACACAAAATAATACACAGATATTAAATAATGCATAGATATTACGACAATGATGCTGAATGCTTTAATTGGGACTAAAGAAAGAATGTTCGTACCTGTAACATCTCATTTTGAAATAGTTTGTGGTAGAACGAATGCATTGTCTAATTCTATTATGGGTATCCGTATCCTGCATATTTTCTATGACAGTAACACTTAAAGGGACATAGATTGTCAAGTCTACAATTACATCTACATTCTCTGTCTTTCTTACTAATTTGACTTAGCGAATGTAATATTTGAATCGATAAAGTTGCAATAGGTACAGCATTATTTTCAATATTGAATAAGGAGAGCTATTATACATGCACTCTGCGTCATTGCTATCAATACTAAATTTATAACCCTCGAATATGCTATTATTTTGTTTTATGCAAGCATAATTATTCGGTGCACAAACAACATTAGTAACCATCTGCATCATCTTATACGGATTAGTTTTAATATCATTCGTATGGCTTCCATTAAAATTATTAATCACAATGATTGATATATCTATATTTATGGATGTAATATTAGCAGCAGAAAATATATTAGGTTTTCGTATATAGACACACGCACGCACGCACACACACACAATGCACACATACGCACACACACACATAGATAGATAGATACATACATACATGCATGCATACATACATACATGCATACATACATACATACATACATACATACATACATACATGCATATATATTACCCAATGCTTTTTTGTTCAATTCATATATTTTTTACAGAGCAAGATTTCACATGGACATCCAATTTTCGACTTGTTCGATGTTATTTGATGACGGCGAAAAAGCCAAAACTTCGAAGTCACGATCAAACTTTTGTTACACACACGCGCGCACACATTGATATATATATAATTTATATATATACACACACACATACAGATATGTTTATATAGATGTCTATCGCACATATAAACACGCGCACATGCAAATCGACGTATACACACTAATATACACATATATGTGTATATATTAACTTCTTACGAAAGGATATCATCCACCAAACGCGCTTACATCTACACTCACACGCAAATACATATACATGCATGCACACACACGCGCACACAGACATACAAGCAGATAATTACAAGCCACTCTTATTTTTCCTGCGTTGAGGCCCGGGTGCAGAAGTGTGCAAGGTGTGGTCGTGCATGTCGTTGGAAGAGGGTTAATTATTGATGTTACCTATACCCTGAGGACACAGGTACGCGTTAAGATGGCGAGGAGTCGACGAAGTTAAATCCTGGAGCTGATAAGGAAGCGGAAGTAGGTGGAGTATAAAGACGAAAGCTAAATATATCCCAGTTTGCGTGTAAATGTTATGTATATGTATGTATCTATGTGTGCAGACTTACACATGCAGAGTTTTAAGCTAGACACACACACACACACACACACACACACACACACACACACACACGCACGTGTGTGTGTATGTATATATGAATGTATATGTATATATGCATACATACACATATTTATATATACACACATAGAGGCGTGCGTTGAATCGTTTTGCGTATGTGTAGGAGAATAATTACGTATATATATTTAATGAATTAAGAGGTCAAATGATGTAAACAACGATATCAAATAATTTATATATATATGTATGTGTATAGTACAATATAAAATACCTATATAGATGTATATACATACATCTACATTCACATATTTATATGTATGTATGTATGGACGTATATATATATATATATATATATATATATATATATATATATATATATATATATATATATATATAAATATGTATGCATGTAGTTTTTTATGTGTGTATAT
>NC_142946.1:34755663-34778163 GCF_046866305.1 Octopus bimaculoides
TATATATATATAAGGTGTTCGGTCTAAATTTGACAGCTTGCGTAAAAGGAAAACAAAGCGCAATTTCGTTCTCCTATCCAATAATAAAAATATTTTTAAAAAGATCAAAAAATATCAACGAGTTTACGGCTCAGCTTCCACCACGGTCTCAAGACGGTTTACGAACATGGCGCATGCATTCGTCACTGTGTCTCTGGAATTATCCTTGGTCTTGGCCACCAGCTGGGCCTTGCTGTTGTAGGTAGAGCGTTTGGTGTCTTTCTCAACCATGTCCCAATATAATAATCCTTGGAATTAAAATCAAGGTAATAAGGATGCCAGAAATTAGGGCTGGTGAAGTCGTGGAAATTCTTAGATAAACATTTCTGACTCTTTCCGGGGTTATGGAAAAGAGCCGAACGCTGCTGCCTATGGTTTTGCAGCTGCAACTCTCTCCAGTCAGGATTTGGCAACAGTCTGAAGCAGATTCACATAGCCGTCTGAACAGAGTTCAACGCTGTGGGTAGCAGCTCATTGGGGACACTCCCGAAGATAATCACAGTTTGGAGGAACTTGGTTTTCATGATGTCCGTCAAGTTTTACAGCCTTTTAGACTGTTCACAGAACAGCAGTCGGGACGTCGGCATTTTGACACCCGGCGCGATTCCTCATGATATAGGTAATTCTTTTCCAATATTCTAATGGCTTCCAGTCCTTCATGTCCGCTAAATCTTTCTTAACTACAGATTTAACCTTTGCGCTCTCCAACGGTGTTGACTGTTCACTTATACATCAAGCTGTTGCTGAAAAAAAGGAGACAAAGTATTGTCATCTTTAGTCCGAACATTCTGTATGTATGTATGTATATATGTATATATGTATGTATGCATGTATGTATGTATGTATGTATGTATGTATGTATGTATGTATGTATGTATGTGTCTTCTGTTTATGACAGGGCAATCTATACACTAATTCAGACAGGATGGCTATGTTTTCATCTTTGGAGCACATTTGCGACATTCTACATAGTCAATATTGAGTTGTATTCCGGAACACATCCCTATTTTACGTTTTCAATGTCTTGATGATGCATTAACTGAGACCGGCACAGAAGAACAGCATAATAGATTGAAGGAAAATTTAGAAAATAATTTCGTTCTCAAATTAGCCATTCAAACAAGTTGTTATGCACATTTGAAGGACACACCCACCCAAGATTGAAATCTGAATATAAAAGATAAAAATCGCACGACACATCTATACACATGAAATACACAAATGCCAATATGTATACTGAGGTAGTGTCGCCACAGAGTACAGCCCAGGATTAACACTCAAATGAAATTGCTATTATATATAAGTCTAATGCTCTAAGCTTAGACTTTTCGCGGGACAACCGGATCGAACCATCTCAAGTGTAACTGCCCGAAATGGTCGTGACATCTGGGACTTGACTGATGAAAGAAAGCCAAGAATGACTCGTCTTTTTTTCCTTTCTAATTGTTGTTTCTCTTGTCCGCCTATGTATCGTCTATCTGTCCGAACATTTTAATGCCCTCTATTGCATTTTTGTTCCATATGTATGTATGTATGTATGTATGTATGTATGTATGTATGTATGTATGTATGTATGTAAGTATGTATGTATGTATGTATGTAAGTATGTATGTATGTATGTATGTATGTATGTATATATATATATATATATATATATATATATATATATATATATATATATATATATATATATATATGTATGTATGTATGTATATATATATATATATATATATATATATATATATATATATATATATATATATATATAGTATAAAATTAATGCGGGTATGTGTATGTATATACATGTATGTATATATGTATGCATGTGTGCGTGAGGGCGCATGGCCTAGTGGTTAAGGTGTTGCACTCACGATTGCTAGGACCGGCCGGTACGTTGAGTTCTTGAGCAAAACACTTTATCCTACGTCGCTCTGCGATCACTTCGATACTTAACATGTGGCACACGGTACACCTGTTCAGACAACGTCAATTTGATGGAGAGAGCGAGCTAATGCACGGCACGAGCACTATAAATAATAAGCAAGTCATTTGTGCAGGTCGATCGGCAATGGCTGAACGCGCATACGTCGCTTTCACACACACACACACACACACACACACACACACACACACACACACACACACACACACACACACACTTACATACATACATATAAACACACACACACACATACATACATACATACATACATACATACATACATACATACATACATACATACGTACGTACATACATCCATACAGATATATATATATATATATCGAAACGTCAAAGACTTTCCGTATTCCCGAGCGTCATACTAATACATCCTTTTGTTATTTACACCGCCTGTCCTCGTCTGTTGTTGTTTTTCGTATATTCTCCCATATATATATATATATATATATATATATATATATATATATATATATATATATATATATATATATATATATATATACAGACAAACATACATATCTATCTATCTATCTATCTATCTATCTATCTATCTATCTATCTATCTATCTATCTGTCTATCTATCTATCTATATGCATAAATACATGTGTAGAGATACAGAAAATATTCAATGGTGTATTCCGATGTACGCATGTAAGCAAACATAAATACTATTACACATACAACTTTGCAAATGATGTATTTGTATATTTGTGTGGTTGTACCCATGCATACACAATCCTCATTTTTTAATGAGATTAAAGGAAAGTCAGAATGATCGTTGTCTTTATGACACTATATATAATGTCTGCTGGAATGTGATGCTGTGACAGTTATGGCTATTCAAAAGATATTGCTAGCAACATGAGGTAATATAGCTACGACGAGAATCGATAGACAACAAGCTAATGATTAAAGAAAATAAAAACTTTTATGTGGAGAGAGAACACATTTTGCTATGTGAATAAGTACATTAGGCCGTTAATCGATAGATTGAAGGTTCGCTTCAAATCGCCAGTGTAGTGTTTTATTCCCGATCAAGAAACTTAGCTGTCAACAACCTAGTCTACTACAAATACCACAGATTGCTATAGACCGGCTCATCCAGCTGCCGTAAGGTGACACAACTTGTTCCAGTCGGGTTCATCTAGTTGTTCGTAGATACATCATGATGCTATAGTTCACTAAGAGACGTCAATGAGCTGCTAAATGCCCAGTCCATTTGTGTAGCACAGAGAAATATAGAGTGGTAGACCTAACACACCACCCGGTGTGACACCACTATCTGGTTTCTTGCATGTTTTTATCAGAGTTGTAATCCTTTGAACCAAATATTTGCTTCCCTCTATGCCTCTGCTTCCACCACATCATTCTCGACCGCAAAAGCCATGGTCACTACCCAGCCTTCTCTGACTGACTTTTCAAAGAAAAGAAAAAGAAAAGCAAGAAATAATTTAACACAGTGTACTCATGGCTCAAACGCTCAACGTATCAATCTTACTATTTGTAAGCAGTTACTACAATGAAGTATATTTCGCAGCAATGTTTCAATGAGACAAGAGGCTTCATTGTCGTCTGTGCAGTCCAGTCCAGTCATTTCCCTACAGGTACCACTGTTTAAGACCGTTTCAGTTAACCGCCTTAAAATGCTAGAATCTTTTTGAAATAACAAGTGATTTCTTGTCAGTTGGATTCTGGATTTCTGTTTAATATAGATTGATTTCTCCTCTGCTCAATGCTCCTGAAATGGTGAGATAAATCTTGTCTGAATCTCTGAGGTTTGAATAAGAATTCATTTACACAACAAAACAGCTGAAACAACTTGTTTCTATCATTGGAAAATTTTCTTATCATTGGCCTGTTGGCCCAATACTGAGCTAAGGATAACCAACAAGATACGTTCTGATAATGAGTTGTTCAATCGACTGGGTGTGTGGAAGACTTCTGTAATATTAATCTTCAATTTTTATGTAGGAAAGTGAAACCGTTAATGACGGAACTCGTCTACCACTACCACCACTGCTGCCACCACCATCATCACCACCACCACCACCACCACCACCACCACCACCACCACCACCGTCACCGCCATCGCCGCCGCCACCGCCACTGCCGTTGCAACCGTTGCCGCTGTCAACAGCTTCTGTTAAAAGTACCCAAGTTCCAGATTTCGGCATTAAACCGAGTACCGTATAACGTCTACTATTGAACTGTATATAATCACGCTGTCTATTATAACTGGTGAGACAGGATTGCTTTCCAAGGCCACGATGGAACAGTGACGATGACGGGGAAAATAATTGCCAATCTTTTGACCTATCACCCCTCGTCAATCTTGAATCGCACGCACGTACCCCCCTCCCCACACACCCATCACGCACTCACAAAATAACAATACACGTTATTTATACATATACATTTGTTGTTTATCTGGATATATAACAGATGGTTATGATGATGTCGGTGCAGTATAGAAAAAAAAGAAAATACAAAGCGTAAGTGGAAATCTAGCAACAACTTTAAAAAAACAACCAAATAATCCAACATCAACAATAAAAAACCGACCACTCCCTTCATCAGTCAAATTGTCACGCTGTCTTTAAATTGGTTGTGTGTAATATTAGAATGTTAAAAATATATATCTGAGAGTCTCTAATTTGGAAAAGAACAGAAAGAAAATAGCTGTGACTATAACCTGGAAAACTTCTCAATGTCAGAAAGCCAAAAGTATATTTGTGAGTTACTGGAGTTAGTGATGACAATCTTAGAAATTTGTTGAAGTATCCAAAATGGTCGCTACTAAAAAAAATTCTTGCTGTATTTTCAACATTTTCGTCAAGAGTCAAAAGTGTATTTACCCTCATGTACTTTTATTCATTACACGTGATTGGCGTGGAGATTGCGACTTAAGGAGAAGGAATTGCTTCGGCTGTATGTTGAGGAATTTAGATTAAAGAGTGAAGAGCATCCATATATTTCTATACATTTCTTTTATTTTTATTCTTCATTTCCATTAGATAAAGTTCTTAAAGTTACTGGTAGTCGTTATTAACATCGTTTCGTCCTCCTTTTGAACTCGTTGGGACGACATAACTCGGGATTTGAAATTAATTGAGCAAAATCCAATAAAGAAAAATGATTTACTACTTTCTTCATTTTTTTCCCCCTTCTAACAGTAAAAAAAAAGAGAGAAAACATCTAAAATACTAGTAAAATATTCAGGAGTGGCTGTGTGGTAAGTAGCTTGCTTACCAACCACATGGTTCTGGGTTCAGTCCCACTGCATGGCACCTTGGGCAAGTGTCTTCTACTATAATCTCGGGCCGACCAAAGCCTTGTGAGTGGATTTGGTAGACGGAAACTGAAAGAAGCCCGTCGTACATATGTATATATATATATGTATGTGTGTGTATATGTTTGTGTGTCTGTGTTTGTCCCCCCCACCATCGCTTGACAACCGATGCTGGTGTGTTTACGTTCCCGTAAATTAGCAGTTCGGCGAAAAGAAACCGATAGAATAAGTACTAGGTTTACAAAGAATAGGTCCTGGGGTCGATTTGCTCGACTAAGGGCGGTGCTCCAGCATGGCCGCAGTCAAATGACTGAAACAAGTAAAAGAGTAAAAAGAGTAAAAGAGTATATTGTGACTGTGAGCAAGAGTAGCAGCCAAGTTGTTTAATTAAGCAGCTCACGTTGCAATCATGTGGTTTCGGGTTCAGTCACACTGTGCAATACCTTGGCCTGGTGTCTTCCACTACAGTCCTGAACCGAGCAATGCTTTGTGAGCGAACTTTATAGATGAAAACTGTATAGAAGCTCGGTATGTATATGTGAGTGTGTGTGTGTGTATGTCTTTGTATTGGTGTTTTTCTCCAACCAGTTGACAACCGGTACTGGTTTGTTTATATCCCCGTATCTTAGCGGTTCGGCAAAAGAGACTAATAGAATAATAAGTACCAGAGTTTAAAAAAATAAGTACCGGGGGCGATTTCTTCGACTAAACCCTTCAAAGCGATGCTCCAGCATGGCTGTAGGCCAATGACTAAAACAAGGGAAAAGATAAAAAGATTAGCATCGTTTGGCTTAGGGTTTCGTATGGAGCGAGGGAGGCTTTGCACTTCTCTGCTGAATAATCAATGTAAAACCCTTTTCTTGATCAACACCGGCGATTGGGGTTTCTCGACGTTCTTAACATCCTTCACTGATGTACATATTGGGCTAAAAGCGCGCTCACACACACACACACACGCAGCACACACACACGCACACGCACGCACACACACACACACACGCACACACGCACACAAACACATTCACGCGCACACACTCCCATGCGCCCACACTCACACACAACACACTCATACACACACACACTCACACACACAAAAACTCACGTACATACCCTCACACACACACATACATACACACTAATGCACACACACTCACGCGCGCACACACACACACACACTAATGCACACACTCTCGCACACACACACACTCTCACATGCACATAACACAAATACCCTCTCCCCCCTCTGTCTCTCTCTCACACACACACACAGTGGAATTGTTTAGTTTCCATTAGCAAACCCCTCTCCGGGTTTTGCTCGAACCGAGGCTATGAAAGAAGACAATCGCTTAAGGTGCCACACAATGGAAGCGGACTCGGAACTATGCTGCGGCAAACCGAAATACTTCCTCACTCAGCTCCACCTGCACTCATTCACCTTTGCTCACATTTTAGAGGAATGTTCTTCTCTCATAGTTAGGATGCTTCATAGATAAAGAAACAGATATTCAAAGTGGTATGGTTGGTTTGACCTACCGGAATTGATACAGGCATGGCTGTGTGGATAAGCAGCTCGCCTTGCAACAACGTTGTTTAGGGTTCAGTTCCACTGTGCAGCATGTCGGGCATATGGTCCAGGCCAACTGGTGTCTTCTGAATGAATTTGGATAGACGGAAAATGAAAGAAGCCCGTCATGTACACACGCACACACACACGCACACACACACACACACACACACTCGCACACATTCACACTCGCACACATTCACACATACACGCACGCACACACACACGCACACACATATGCACACAAATGTGTGTGTATGTATACGTATGCATGTGATTCTGTTTGTGTTTGTCCTCCTTTCCTTCATCTGACAACCGGTGCTCTTTTTTTATGTCCCTGTAACTTAGCGATTCGGCAAAAGGAACCGGTAGAGTAAGTATCCGATAAAAAAAAAAAATTACTGGAGTCGTTTTGCTCGACTAAATCATTCAAAGTACTTTTACTGGATTCAATGGCTGAAACAAACAAAAGCTACAAGACAATAAAAGATAAGTGTTTCTTTCAACGAAGGCAAAATGCTTTATGACTTTATCATTATTCGCAATACGTAAAATATATTCCAAGCTCCATCTTTGCGTCGGCTAAATGCAACTCAAACAATCTCTCTCTACAACATTCGTCTCCTGGGAAAATTCAACTTAAAAAACAATCATGCAGTCGTATAAATGCTGAAGCCATTGTAAACAGGCGTGGCTGTGTGTTAAGAAGCTTGCTTCTCAACCACATGGTTCCGGGTTCAGTCCCACTGCGTGACACCTTGGGCAAGTGTCTTCTGCTTATAACTTCGGGTCGGCCGACCGAAGCTGTGTGAATGGATCTGGTTGATGGAAACTGAAAGAAGCCAGTTTTATACGTGTGTGTATATGCGTGCGCGCGTCTTTGTGTCTGTGTTTGTCCACCCCTACACCGACCACTGCTTGACAATCGGTGTTAGTGTGTTTATGTTCTTTTAACCTAGCGGTTCGGTAAGAGAGGCTGATAGAATAAGTATCAGGCTGAAAAAAAAAAGTATTGGGGGCGATTAGTCCGACTAAAAACTCTTCAAGACAGGGCCCCAGTATGGCAGCAAAAAAAAAAAAAGAAAAATTAAATTAAATAATTTAATCATATTTTGAATAGTTGGTACTATTTCTAAATAGAAACTTTTACTTCTTTCAGTCACTGGACTGTGGTCATACTGGGGCACCGCCTGGAAGAGTTTAGTCAAATAAATCGACCCTTGTGCATATTTCTCTTTCAAAGTCTTATTTTATCGGTCTGATTTGCCGAACCGCTATCTTACAGAAACGCAAAAAAAAATCCAACATCGGTTGTTAAGAGGTTATGAGGACAAACATACGTATACATACACATGCGTGTATGTGTAAGACGGTTTTCATACAGTTTCCATCAGATTCAGTTATGCGGCATTGGTTGGCCCGCAGCTATAATAAGAACCACTTGCCTAAGAGGCCATGCAGTAGGGGGGAACCCGAAACCTCATGACTGCAAAATGAGCTGCTTGACCACAACAGCCATGCCTGCATCTACGTGTGTTTTAAATATCTTAAAATGTCACTGATATAAGGAAACTTTCAACAAATCAACGTATGAAGATTAGAATTTTCAGGATTATCAACAAAAGCTTTCGAGTGTATATTTATGACACTTGTATATCTACATTACATTTCTCTCAGTTTGGTTTCTGATTGTTACCAGCTGTGTGATTCTTAGAGATGTACATGGTCGTGTGTATATCATTTTCCTTAGTTTAGAAATAAAAGTTCATAATCTGGAATAATGTGCAGCACGAGGTATACGATATCGGTGAGGATCGGCGCTTTCTAACCATATCGTTCGCTCCCTCAGCGTAGCACCCTGGCTGAGTGCCTTCTATTATAGCTGATTAAAGCATTGAGACTGGATTTCTTAAACGGAAACTGAAAGTAATCAGTCGTGTATATATATATATATATATATTTAGATATATATATATAAATAGGCGCAGGAGTAGGTGTGTAGTAAATAGCTTGCTTACCAGCCACATGGTTCCGGGTCCAGTCCCACTGCGTGGCACCTTGGGCAAGTGTCTTCTACTTTGGCCGCGGGCCAACCAAAGTCTTGTGAGTGGATTTCGTAGACAGAAACTGAAAGAAGCCCGCTAAGTCCTGGGTTCGATTAGTTCGACTAAAGGCGGTGCTCCAGCATGGCTGCATTCAAATGGTTGAAACAAGTAAAAGAATAAAGGAATAAAAGAATAGACAGAGGTTGGACAAAATAATGAAAACACCTTAAAATTTCAAGCAAATTTAATACGGGGTAGTACCGCCTTTGGCAGAATGTGAATGTGGAACGTAAGAGCTGTGACTAAATATCACAAAGTATCTTGCCCGGCGTTCTATCGATTCTAACATATTAAGTATTTACAATTTAGATTCTAGGTTAGCAGTTTTGAGGGGGTTGATATTGACCCCACTCACCAGCACTTGACCACTACTTTATTTTTTCGAACCTGAATTTAACCACGGTGGGATTGAACTCAGTGGATAAAGAGCCGGAAGAAATACCACGTAACAGTTTGTCCGGCGCTCTACTCTAATGATTTCAAAGGAGATAAGCTAAGTCGATTACACCGATCCCCAGTGCGCAATTAAAGCTTATTTTATCGACCCCTAAGGGATGAAAAGCAAGTCAACTTCAGTGAAATTCGAACAAAGAATGTAAAGAGACAGAAGAAACGCTGTTAGATATTTTTTCCGGCGCTCTACCGATTCTGCTTTCTACTACAGGCACATGGCTGTACTATAGGCACAAGCCCTGAAATTTTGGGGGGAGGGGGTTAGTGGACTACCTCGACCCCAGTGCTCAACTGGTACTTTAGACTTTATCGATTTTTGCAAGATGAAAGGTACAGTCAACCTCGGTGGAATTTGAACTCAGAATGTAAAGACAGACGAAATGCTATTGGTGGTGGTGGTTGTAAAGGTAGTGTTCGGGCTCGTAGGCCAGAAGTAATGTTGACTTAACTATATTTGGTCTACCCGCTGACAGTCTGTAGATCTATAAGAATAAGGCAATGTAAGAATTCGAAATTCCTCGTTGGAAATGTTGGAATCGCTGAAATTGATCGAAGATAAAATGGGAAGAATCATGAAATAAGCTTTATGACGATTCTACGCCAAATCCACAGCATATCATTGTCCCTCTCCCCAGTTTCTCTCACTTCGAACCGTGTGGCATCGTAAAAATAATATGACCGTTATTTATGTGTTTGTATGTATACATACATATACAGATGAAAATGTGCCTGCACGAGCGCGTATGTATGCGTATGTATGCGTATGTATGCGTATGTATGTATGTAATATAATATAATACATACATACATACATATATATATGTATATATATATATGTATATATATATTATATTATATTATATTATATATATTATATTATATTATATATATTATATTATATTATATATATATTACATACACACACGCACGCACACGCACACACACACATGCACACGCGCGCACACACACGCACACGCGCACACACACACACACACACACGCACACGCACACACATCACACACTCATAATGTGGTATAAACATTGTACGTCAAATATATGCGTGCGTGTGCTTAGCTAAATTCACGACATTAAGGTATATCAACCCTAATTCCCGTCCTTAATTTTATGGAGATCTTCTTATTGGCTTGCAACAGAAAGGAAAAGGAAGATGTGCGTAAAGTTTGGAGTGTCAGGTGAGAGTGTGTGGTGGAGGGCCGTTACGTATTAGTGTGGTATTTGTTAGTCTATAATACAGAAGCTGATGTGAAGGCGTTGTGGCTTAGTGGTCACGGTATTCGGCTAACGATCGTAAGGTCGTGAGTTCTATTCACGGTGACACGTTGTGTCCTTGAACAAGACACTTTATTTCACGTTGCTCCAGTCCACTCAGCTGGCAAAAGTGAGTAGTACCTGTATTCCAAAGGGTCAGCCTTGTCGCAATCTGTGTCACGCTGAATCTCCCTGAGAACTGCATTAAGGGTGTGCGTGTCTGTGGAGTGCCCAGCCACTTGATCTATTTAAAATTATCTCCCTTCTTTGCATTTACATTTTAAACTCTCCGAATGAAAGATTATGTCTGTCAGTTGCTTGGATAATCTACGCTGGTTGAAGTGGGCTTTTTTTTTTTTGTTATAAAAATTTTAGGCGCAGGAGTGGCTGTATGGTAAGTAGCTTGCTTACCAGCCACAAGGTTCCGGATTCAGTCCCACTACACGGCACCTTGGGCAAGTGTCTTCTACTATAGCCTCGGGCTGACCAAAGCTTTATGAGTGGATTTGTTGGACGGAAACGGAAAGAAGCCCGTCGTATATGTATATATGTGTGTGTGTGTTTGTGCATCTGTGTTTGTCCCCCACCATCCCTTGACAACCGATGTTAGTGTGTTTACGTCCCTGTAACTTAACGGTTCGGCAAAAGAGACCAATAGAATAAGTACTAGGCTTACAAAGAATAAGTCTTGTGGTCAGTTTGTTCGACTAAAGGCGGTGGTCCAGCATGGCCGCAGTCAAATGATTGAAACAAATAAACGAATTTAGCATATATGTGAGAATTAGTGTTTCGACGACTCAGTTGTTGGTTCTCTGAAGAAAATCTTCACAGTGCATTCTGCCTCAGTGATATTCCATTGAATATCACTGAGGCAAGCGGAAAACTTTAAGTATCTCGGGGCCGGATTCACGAGTGATAGGAAGCAGAAACCTGAATTGGATGCAAAAATTGCAAGTGCTGGCACAGTAATGTGGCAGCTCCAGTATTCGATCCTCATCAGAAGAGAGGTTGGTCAAACCCCCAAACACGCTAAGTTCAATTCGTTGTTTTTTCTTTGGTTTTTTGTTTTTGTTTTTTTAGCCTATCCTCTCCTACATCATACATATTGGGTCACGACTGAAAGAGTACGATATGGAGTAATATTGGTTTCAAATTTTGGTACAAGGCCAGCAATTTCAGGAGAAGGGGTAAATCGATTACATCGACCCCAATACTCAAATGATACCTATTTTATCGACCCCGAAAGGATGAAAGGTAAAGTCAACCTCAGCAAAATTTGAATTCGGAACGTAAGAACAGACGAAGTGCCGTTAAGCATTTTGCCGATTTGATTACGATTCTACCAGCATGCCGCCTTGCGGTATGGAATTATATTAGTCGACAGGCGGCGAAGCTCGGAGAGGAGGGAGTCTCTCAAACCAGAACCACTACTTTTCCGCAGTGACAGGTCTCAGCGCAGAACGTTCACAGTTTCTATTATTAACTGATAGATGAGGAAAGAGAAAAAAAAAAAAAAAAAAAAAACTGGCACTCCGTCGGTTATGACGACGAGGGTTCCAGTTGATCTAGTCAACGGAACGACCTGCTCATGAACTTAACGTGCAAGTGGCTGAGCATTCCACAGACACGTGTACCCTTAACGTAGTTCAGAGGGAGATTCGGCATGACACAGTATGTGACAAGACTGACTCCATGAAGGCGGCGAGCTGGCAGAATCGTTAGCACGTCGGGCGAAATGCTTAGCGGTATTTCGTCTGCCACTGCGTTCTGAGTTCAAATTCCGCCGAGGTCGACTTTGCCTTTCATCCTTTCGGGGTCGATAAATTAAGTACCAGTTACGTACTGGGGTCGATGTAATCGACTTAATCCGTTTGTCTGTCCTTGTTTGTCCCCTCTGTGTGTAGCCCCTTGTGGACAGTAAAGAAATAGGTATTTCGTCTGCCACTACGTTCTGAGTTCAAAATTCCGCCGAGGTCGACTTTGCCTTTCATCCTTTCGGGATCGTTTAAATAAGTACCAGTTACGCATTTGGGGTCGATGTAATGGACTTAACCTCTTTGTCTGTCCTTGTTTGTCTCCTCTGTGTGTAGCCCCTTGTAGGCAGTAAAGAAATAAGAAACGTTAGCATGCCGGGCGAAATGCTTAGTGGTATTTCGTCTGTCTTTACGTTCTGAGTTCAAATTCCGCCGAGGTCGACTTTGCCTTTCATCCTTTCGGGGTCGATTTATTAAGTACCAGTTACGCACTGGGGTCGATGTAATCGACTTAATCCCTTTGTCTCTCCTTGTTTGTCCCCTCTACTATTAGCTCCTTGTGGGCGATAAGAAATAAGACTGGCCCCATGAAATACAGGTACTACTCATTTTTGCCAGTTGAGTGGACTGGAGCATTGTTAAATAAAGGGTCTTGCTCAAGGACACAGCGCGCCGCCGAGAAAGGAAGTCTTGATCTTATGATCGTCAGCCGAATACCTTAACTATTAATCCATCAAGAGGACTCACACACACACACACACACACACACACACAACACGAACACAAGCACACACATGTATACATACATATATATATATACATGTATATATATATATACATACACACACGTCCACATACACATATATGCAGATATATATATATATACCGGAGTAAGCACATAAAAACTGTTCGATGAACGGGAACGTGAAACTCAGAGTAACAGTCTTTTGTTATATTTCTGCTGCTTTTAAATAAAGTATATATATATATATATATATATATATATATATATATATACCAGAGTAAGCACATAAAATGTGCAACAAGGTGGAAAAAAGAGTACTCAAATTCCAGAGGTAGAGTAATATGCTTTATTTAAAAGCAGCAGAAATATAACAAATGACTGTTACTCGGAGTTTCACGTTCCCGTTCATCGGACAGTTTTGTTAGAAATGGGAAAGGAATTTCTAACAAAACTGTCCGACGAACGGGAACGTGAAACTCCGAGTAACAGTCTTTTGTTATATTTCTGCTGCTTTAAATAAAGTATATATATATGTGTATATATATATATATATATATATATATATATATATATATATATATATATATATATATAATATATATATATATATATATATATATATATACATATACATATAAAGTTAAATAACGAGGGTAGAAATTAATATTAATTAAATTAATATCAATTTAACCAGTGGCCTAGCATATTTAAAAAAATCCGAAGATTCAGAAAAATTATATTACATACAAATGAGAGGAATGATCACTAGGTGGATTCCTAATAGGCTAGAGAAAGCCCTCATATGGTCTGACCACTAAGAAAAATACTTCTCAAGAAATTTCGGCAAACGCCAGAACGTAAAGCGAGCAATACAAATGAAAAGATACAAAAATTAATAGTAATAATAACACCACAAGAACACCAAGAGCTACACAGAGTGAATGAAATTCTCCGGTTTCGTAGAAATATTTTCGAAAACTGGTTTGTTACATGTAGATTCGCGGCGAATGCACAAACAGTGTATCGCAGCATGGAATATCGTCAAAGTTTGTAAAGGAAATCCCATCAAATAGTTTGAATGTTATACTTTCCCCTCTGTTGAGTAATTCTTTGAGAGAACTATGGAATGTAAACAAACAGAACAACCGCCATGCCGTTTGGTAAACGAAGTACGGAATCAGGCATTTTAGCAAAACGTCTCTCGTAGGACGTTATAACATCATCACTGACATTCGACGGCAAGTAATTGAAAAACGGTAAAGAGAGAAGTCACCTGGGAGAAATCTGATAGGGGGAAACTGGCAGAGAAAATTATATTGTACGAGGAAAAAAAAACAAAAAACAGAAGACGGAAAGGACCTCGTTGGCCTGTTCTGAAGAACAATGTATGGTAACCTTGACATACTGGCAAACAGTTTCACTCATTACACTGCTAGCGAAAGGATATAACAATCCATCTGCCAGTGCACTTTATTACAGGCTGCATATTTTTCTCCCAAAATATATGCCAAAAATAAATAGAGCAATAACTGGCTTGTAAGCAGCAGACGGAGTGTAGCAAGTCTGAGAAGGTGCCAGAGATATTTCCGCTAGCAAAAACGATCCATCAGCATGTTTTTATGCGGTCATTTGACTTGATAGAAATAGCAGCAAAATATCGCCCTAACCACATCTTACGAGCTTCAAAAAAGTTACGACTCTTTAGATAAAGAAAAAAGGAACTGTAACGGACGGAATGCCTTCTGGATCAGAGTTACGTCGGGTCAGGAGTGAACACAGGCTAACCACCACCGCCGCCGCCGACCCCAATGCGTAACTGGTACATATTTAATCGACCTCGAAAGGATGAAAGGCAAAGTCGACCTCGGCGGAATTTGAACTCAGAACATAGCGGCAAACGAAATACCGCTAAGGATTTCGCCCGGCGTGCTAACGTTTCTGCCAGCTCGCCGCCTTGGAAGTTGCAATATTAGAGGAAAACTACAGCAAATGAACCTCTATGCAGCGACTATAACTGTCGAAACAACTGCCATATCTTTCTAAAACCACTTAAAAAAATAAAAGCATTTAAGAAGAAAGAATTCATTGGCGAATATGACCCTAGATACACTATGCCTAAAAATCATACAATCCAGCAATGACTGCCGTTGCTTGATTACCTTTACTCGCATGGCTGTTCACTCACTGATAACTTTGTTCCTAAATAATAACCGAAGGAAGTTTGAGATAAGTGTACCTCATTGATAAATGCTAGCACAGTTGTGTATTGCCAAGGTCTCTTCTGTTATAATCAATCACATGAATCAGGTAGATTAACCAATGACTAATAGTCACTGTTATTAATGACAGAAGCAAGCAGGGGTTCTTAACAAATAAGCCTAGCCGTCTGAACAATGAAGTTTACAGCGAGGATCATTAAGAAAACGCTGTGGTTACATATCTGCGTCAGTATTAACGGGGTGGGTGGGTGGGAACTAAAAATACCAACAATTTTGTCGATGATCCTGAAGCTGCTTTCAAGCAAATATATAACTGACTCAGGAAACCAATGTTAAAAGCTTATACACGCCTATACTTTCAGAGATTACAGGGATCTTTAAAATACCCGTTTTATTATAGTAAACAGTCCCATACCATTCTGGTATGGGACTGTCGTCACGTGGACTTAAATGAAGAAATCTCGATTTAAACGTCCTACTCAAAAGACACAATAGAACGCGTGAATGAGAAATGTAAGCAATAGATTTGAACTTACAATCTCTGTGTTTATAATCCAACAGCCTATCCAATCGGCTTTGGAACGCAATTGAATCAGGATAAATATTTGTTTGAGGTGAGCATAGGGTAATTTGTAGGTAACTAAAACACGAACACTGATATCAGTATATATGATGATTTATCTCACGTGATTTATACCAAAATTTGAGCAGGTCACCTGTTCTGTCAGAAATAACAACCAAGCCTGCCCAAAAATTACATTCTGCTATCTTAGAAAAAGGAAAAGAGGCACTGCACTGGCTTATGTAATTTGTGACACGACTTACAAACAGATGACAGGGTCAAAGCCAGAACGTCGTTGATAATGAGTCTGCTTAACTGTTCTATCAGGGTTAATCTGAGGCGAGACAAAACCACTCGTTTACTTTGATTCTGTTCACCGTAAAACTTTCTCCTACTGTTTTAGCCATTCGACTATGGCCATTCTGGGGCACAGCTTCGTCTATATAATCTCCCCACCACCACCACACTCCAGCCAAATGAGAAGCCACTAAGTGGTTATTTGAACTGCTTGAAATAGCGGTTAAATCTCGTTCAGACAGCATTCCGCCGTTCAAATAGATACAATATGGACGGAATGGTCATGGTCGGAGTGTCTTTTGTTCATAGGTGCTATCTATCAGTGAAGTCCTAGGGTTAAATACCACCACCACTACCATTACCACTACCACCACTACAACCACCATTACCACCACCACTACTACCACCACTACCACTACTATTACCACCGCCACTACTACTACTACCGCCACCATTACCACCACCATCACTGCCAGTACCACCAGCAGCAGCACTACCACACCACCACCAACAGCAGCAATCCCAACACCAGCACCACCACCCCAACATCACCAACACCACCAGCATCAACACCACCACCGCCACTACCACCATCACCACCACTAATAACCTATGTTATAAAACAAAATAGGAACATTTATCCAGACAAGGAAGCGGAGGCGCCCCCCCCCCCCCATCCGCCGGCCACCAAAAAAAAGAAGAAAAAGAAAAAAAACTTAGTCCTGAGAACTTTGGCGTGCTGGATTATTTCATTTAAGTAAGAGGAAGAGGAAAGAAAAGAATGACATTATGAGTGTCCCCTGTAGTCAAGGAAGATTATTCTTGTGGTGATGAATAGCTGTACGTGAGGTGTTTAGACTGGAATGGACTTGTGTAACAGTTACAGATCAATGTGTGAGAAGATTAATTAACAGGAAGAGAATTGTTGCACATCATATGCAGCTCCAAGTCAATTCGCTGAGAGGGGACGTTTCCAGGTAACCCGATACTTATTCACGAGATAGTTGAGCGAAGATAAGGTGGTATAAAATGTCCGGCTCAGAATCATATTGAAAGACCTGAAATGTATTCGACCTGATTCGTGCGTAGGAATCCCAGCACATTGTACATGCAGATATCTTTCTAAAACAATAGAAAATAAATATAATATGATATGGTTACAACTATTCACAAAAATATATCTTAATATAAAGGAATTACTATGGAGATACTCTGAGTAAAACCAAAATCAACTGGAGTCACTAAAATATAAAGCTTTAAGGGACAATTCCGTTGATATATCGTTAGAAAATCAGCAAAACCATTACACAGCTATTGAGTGACTATTCCAGAGATTAATCAATCCATCACTTAAAACGGTATGCTGCAATTTATCAAGAAGAAAGGCTAACTATTAATTTACAAAGAAATAAAAGGCGACGAGCTGGCAGAATCATTAGCACGCCGGACAAAATGCTTAGCGGCATTTCGTCCGTCTTTACGTTCTGAGTTCAAATTCTGCTGAGGTCGACTTTGCCTTTCACCCTCTCGAGTTGAGTACTATGGTCGATGAAATTGACTTACACCCTTTCCCAGTCTTGTAGCTTTGTGCCAAAATTTGAAATCAATTTGAGAGAAATAAGGTGCTACCATTTCTTTGTGATAAAAAGAAATATCTGTCCATATTAGTGAAAATGGAATTACATGTAATACCTGCAGACTGAAGCCCAATATTGGTAACTGTTTGATTTTGTTTCAAAATCTGGTGTGTAAATTGTAATTGCAACAAAGATATCAAGTCTGCATCCATAAACACACCTCTCTGTTTGCCTCTGTGTGTGTGTGTGTGTGTGTGTGTGTGTGTGTGTGTCTCTCTCTCTCTGTCTGTCTCTGTCTGTCAGTCTGTCTGTCTGTCTGTCTCTCTCTCTCTCTCTCTCCCTCTCTCGTTTTAACGGTTATAACAAAAGCATTAATGACAGTAATAATTACATCTGTCCTGAACTGAAGTCATGGTTATTAACTGGGAAAGAGATGTAGTATGATTTTATTGATTCTTCTGACACTACATGCTAGCTGTGGTGACTGGTGGCAGGGAGAAGGACGATATCCATGAAATAATATGAATAATATTTTACGAGGTCAAAAGTTCCAACGGTGGCTATTTTGGACGTATTTGCGTAAACATTGCTGGAATTGCTTCTTTTAAGGGCAACATGTATTTGAAAAGGCTTGGGTAGAAGATTTTTGACACATTTCGCGCGTGAATGAGTGAATACTTTCCATCATTCATTAGTTTCTGTCATTCGACTGTGGCCATTCTTGAGCACCACCTTCAAGGGTTTTAGTTTTAATCGAACAAATCGACTTCTGTACTTATTTTAAAGTCTGGTACTTTAAAAGTCTGGTACTTATTCTATCATTTTTCCCTAGCTGAACCGCTAAGATACAGGAGGTAACCTAGCAGTGTGTTTGTGTGGGACATGTACACACATACACGCAAACACGCACACGCACACACAAACATTAATATATATCTGTGACGGGATTCCATACAGTTTCCGTCTTCCAAATTCACTTACAAGGTATTCGTAGAAGACTAAAGTACCAAGCACAATGAGTGAATTCGAAACCTCGTCACTGCAAAGTGAGCTTCTTAACTACACAGCCACGTCTGCACCCATAAAATAAATTGATAAAATTAAACTTTAAAGTAGTTCTTCATCTAGCCAATATAAATTAGTTACCTAGGTGATTCTTAGTGCGCTTAATCAGAACAATCGGAAGAGAATTATCCTTGAGAAGCAAATATTTGGAGATAATCTTATTGCAGGTAGAACAATGTTTTGATTCTTTTGTTAGAGCTGTTTTCGGAACTGAAATAATTAATTGCGCTCGCAAAACTTTTACAAGAATAACTTGCTTTAGTCAATTTTCTTTTTAAAAACTTATGACTAACTATAATACATTGAAGCATGGAAATAAATTGCCTTTAGAATTTTTCTGTGGCTCTTTATTTCCGCCTTTTTAGTATATTATTCATGTTCATTGATGCCTTGGTGTATTGTCTCATATATGCTGTTTTATATGATTTTTGATAATGAGTTCTTCTGTTCTAATTAAATGTTTATATCTAAAATAAGCATATGATTCGTATAATAAACTTTAGATGTGGCTTCTATATTTTAATAAGTGTAGCTATCTTATGTATTCATTGTGTAGCATTTCTTCTGTTATTTCATATTTGGATCTATTACTTTGTTAGAATGTTCGTTATAGATTAGTGATTGTTTTATTTTGCTGCTTCATTTGTGGTTCAGAATTTAAATGCTTTTATAAGTGAAGATAGCACCACTAACAAGGGTCTTTTCTCTATAAGTAGAGACAATTATTTGTATCTTTGGTGCGAATGGACGAGACGTATTTGAGATTTTCTAATTAAATGTGTATATCTAAAAAGGGAGACATTGTATTTTCAGGAGATTGATATGCACTATACTTGAAACAGAACTTTAGTAGAAGTGTTTCCAAACATGTATAGGTGCCCTAGTAAATTCGAAAATAAGATAATAATATATTCACATGCTTTCTTTATGCATTCACGTATAGTACTATTTTATTCTTTTTTTTAGATCGCCAGTATGATATAACCTGTAACTTATAAATCAAAGATTTTATAAAGTTGACGTTTCTTTAAAGATAGAAATAATTCCAGTCAGGAAGAAATTCTTGGAATGTGCGAAATTTTTCATCCTAATACATAAGTTTTGGAATCTTGAGAAAAGATCGAAACATCTCACCCAGCGTGTCCATATAAAGAACATATTATTCACATATTTCGCGTATATCCTATGTTTTTGTTTTGGCATCAATTATTTTGTTTGTTATAACCACGTAGAACGCTTGCGAACATTGACAATATGTATGAGTGCATGTGTATGCGTGTGCACAGATCAAGCAATCAAAAAGGCTTCCCGAGACATCGGCTCATAAGGCTCATAAGGTTGGCTACATATTAGCCCTCTCCCACATGGACGGGACACTGGTCTATCGTAGGATTACACGTTTTCGCCAGGTGAGTGGACTGGAACGACGAGAAATAAAGTGTTTTGCTAAAAAAAAACATAATGCATCGTCCGGCCCAAGAATTAAAACCACAATCTTACGATCATGAGTGCACCACATCAACCACTAAGCCACGCGCATCCACATGTGCACACATACATATAATTTGTATATACAGATAAGCAGATGTGTATAGTTCACGTGGGTGTGTCTGCATGCTTGAGTATGTTTATGTAAAGAATGTGCTTCTGCATGAGTGTGTACGCGAATCTTTGGGCAGATGCTGGAGGTGTGCGTACGTGTTTCTTTTGCGAGATTTTCAACGGTTTATAAAAAATATTTCTGTGTGTGTGTGTGTGTGTGTGTGTGTGTGTGTGTGTGTGTGTGTGTGTGTGTGTGTGTGTGTGTGTGTATGCGTGTATGTGTTTGTGTGCACAGTTGTAAAGCAACATAAATTACTCAAAAATCGGCAGTTTTGCACTTCAGAAGCTCTAAAAGTGCATCAAATGAAACTCTTAGTCAATCAAGTTTACGTCAAAATAAGAAGTCTATATACGCAATAATTTTCAGTATTGAATCCTATTTCTCCTGTTTATACAACCATACCTAAACGTGTGTTTTTGAGTAAATGAAAATGTATGTATATATGTATGCATGTATGTATGTACGTATGTGTATATGTGTATGTATTATGTATGTGTGTGTGTGTATGAATGTATGTATGTATGTATGTTCTCTTTCTCATTTTCATTTAGAGTAAATTTTGACCGGCCACCTATTTGGTAGCAAGATTGTGAAGGAAAGTATCTTGTGTTAACCGATATCCTTTAAATCTTTAAGTCTTGCAGATTTTTTATAGTCCCAGATATTGCGATCATTTGTAGTGTATGAATTAAGGATTTCCATTCTCTCCTTGAGATTCCATGTTCAGCCATACATTGCTCCAGACGGGTTGGTATGTATCTTGCTGCACCAATAATAATGGGTATGATATGTATTTATGTATGTATGCATGTATGTATGTATGTATGTATATATATGCATGTATGTATGTTTATTTACACACACACACACACACACACACACACACACACACACACACATACAGACAACACACAGACACACACACACACACACACATACACATACAGACAACACACAGACACACACATACACATATATATACGCCTCTCCTCTTTCTCTCTCTCTCTATAATATATATGTATAGGAAATACACACACACACACATACACACATATATATATATAGGCGCAGGAGTGGCTATGTGGTAAGTAGCTTGCTTACCAACCACATGGTTCTGGGTTCAGTCCCACTGCGTGGCACCTTGGGCAAGTGTCTTCTACTATAGCCTCGGGCCGACCAAAGCCTTGTGAGTAGATTTGTTAGACGGAAACTGAAAGAAGCCCGTCGTATATATGTATATATATATATATATATATATATATATATATATATGTATGTATGTATGTATGTATGTATGTATGTATGTATGTGTGTGCGTTTGTGTGTCTGTGTTTGTCCCCCCCAACATCGCTTGACAACCGATGCTGGTGTGTTTACGTCCTCGTAACTTAGCGGTTCAGCAAAAAGTGACCGATAGAATAAGTACTAGGCTTACAAAGAATAAGTCCTGGGGTCGATTTGCTCGACTAAAGGCGGTGCTCCAGCATGGCCGCAGTCAAATGACTGAAACAAGTAAAAGAGTAAAAGAGTAATATATATGCATACATACAAACATACATGCATGTACATTCATACATGTATGCATGTATATATATATATATATGTATCTGTGTGTGTATATATATATACACACCTGTATTACTCCATGTGTTACACGTACCAAACACTGGCCTCTCTAAGTTTTTCTGTAATGTCATTTTTTTAACATCATTTATGCATACATACATACAAAGGTGCATACACGCACACATACACACATATATAAAGGGAGAGAGAGAGAGAGAGAGAGAGAGAGAGAGAGAGAGAGAATTTTATTTGTCATGTGACAAGTAATTTAGGAACATACGTTTGCTACTGTAGTAAAAATATGTAATAATTACATCTGTACTTAATTGCTAATTAAAACGTATTATTGTTATTGGTAACATATTATTGCAATGATATAAGTTAGAAATTTGTTTAGACCATATTTTAATTTGATAAGCATTTCATTTTGAA
>NC_142946.1:34783163-34788163 GCF_046866305.1 Octopus bimaculoides
CATCTATGTATGTACGAACGTATGTCCTAATGTATGTACGTATGCGTGAAGGCGTTTGGTCTAGCGGCTAGGCTGTTGCGCTCACGATCGCTTGATCGTGGTTTCGATTCCCTGGTTGATCGGCGCATGGGGTTCTTGAGCAAAACGCTTCCTTTCATGTTGTTCCAGTTCCCATTTCGATCAGGGTAAAATGTTGGCTTGCTCGCTTAACCAGCGGAGTGGCGTTATTTGAGGGCTAAAACAATGTAAAAACGCATTGTGACCAGCGTTGTACAATAACATCTGACAGCCTGGTCGATCCCATGATGTACCTATGCATGTACATATGTATGTATGCATGTGCACAAGTATGTATGCTCTGGAGTTACCCGTTCAGGAAAACATGATAAAGTCGCCGAAAATAAAATACTCAGTGTACATATACAGGTTTGAAACATGTTTTATCAGATAGAGACGAACAAATTATGCTTTCGAATGAAACAAAAACAATTTTTGTGGAACTCACTGTTAAAAGCAAATTAGAATGGGACTGCCCAGGTGTCGAAACCATAGTGATATCCGTGGGGCAGCTGATGATGGAGGTGTGTTGGATTGTTGGTATAGCTGTTATTGTATGTGCTGAAAAGTTTTATAAGGCATCCATTTGATGTGTGTGTGTGTGTGTGTGTGTGTGTGTGTGTGTGTGTCTGTATTTGTCCTGCACCACCGCTTCTCAAAAGGATGAATATTAATATTGTCTAGATAGTTCTTCGAGGCATTTGATGTCGTTGTTGTTATTCTTGTTTAACTCCAGTTTAACCCTGGTCCAGCCGACCAACAGTCAATTGTATTTCAATCGTGACTTTCCTATCTTTCGTACAACTACATTCCTTATTCGATACGGTTAGGTGTAATTTTAGGGAGACGTAACTGTTACTTCTAGTCGGATTGGCGGCAACGTTGATTTGCTAATGAGTGTCGTTGCTGAAAACAGCTAAATCTCTGTGCCTTAAAGCGTTATCAACTGTTCCTTTAGCATTTCAGACACCATGCTGTGATATAACATTTCATTATGATATTTGTTAAAATTAGTCGCACCCTGTGCACTACTTGACAAGTTAAGCAGTTACTCCAGTGTTAATGCTAAGTTAGAAGTTGTGTAAACTATTTCTTATCTGGAAGGAAGCCATCACGAGCAAATAATCTTACGCCCAGAACATAAATTTACCTTTGATAATTTTTTCCTTGGTCCGTGAGCCATGTGAAAACACAGTAGAATCTCTACAGTTTAAAATCTCTGCTTTCTACATCATAATTATCTTATAATTACATGCATAGATACATATATGCATGCATACATATGTGCAAACATTCATTCATTCATTCCGTATATATACATTTAAAAAAACCTAAAAATTGACACCTGTCGCTTACATCGACGAGGGTTCCAGTTGATCCGGTCAGCGGAACAGCCTTCTCGTGAAATTAACGTGTAAGTAGCAGAGCACTTCACAGAGAAGCACTCTTAACATATTTCTCAGGGAGGTTCATCGTGACACAGAATGTGACAAAGCCAGTCCTTTAAAATACATACATACATATATAATAATATATAAATATATGCATATATCCATACATATATGTACATATCTACATCTATATATATACATACATGCATATATAGGTACAGGACATCACAAAAAAAAAAAGAAAAAACGTTAAACACAATGAGAAATGAAAACATAAAGACGAAAACAGAAAGCGAACTTTTTTTGAACAACGAAAAAAACAGAGAAACAAAGAATATTCTCCTTCATCAGTTGTCCCTGTCCATCTACTCCGCGTTTGGAAGGCAGTACATACCTACATATACGTTCATATACACATATATTATGTGTGTAGGGTATCCCCCTCTCCCCCAAAAAACGTATACACAAATTTACAGCTAATAATTCAACCCTCCTTTCTTTTTAAAGTTGACACATTAGAACTAATGAAAGGACCCAGATTAAGCTTTGAGCAACGTGAAATTCATGCCAATGTGCCACTTGAAGTTCGAAAACGCAGAGAAAGTAAAAAAAAACAATTTAGAATGGAGTTCTGGAGTTTCAAATTTATCTGCATACACGACTAACCATCACTCGAGATAGGGGCGTGTTTGGAGTAGATGGAGCTGTTCAGAATATCCACAAGAAAGGTTCTGGTAGACATCGGACACTGACGAGGTATTTGAAAAATATTGTGAGAGTCGAAGAAAAACCTGTGAGGCAAGTGAATCGTGAGATGGAAATTTCAAAATCAAACGATCATCGCATTTTGAAGTGTTGCTATTAGAAAGATTACATTTCATGAGTAGTCCATGCTCTCAATGAAGGTGATACGAACTGGATAGTGGAATTTTGCGAGTTATAGTTGGAAAGATGTGTTGAAGATGCTCACTTTCGGACAAAAACTGTTTGACGTAATGAAATTACATTTAAAAGATAGCTCAATTCGACGCCAAAGTTGTACCTACAGAGGAACTGACATTCTGCGTATTACGGCTTAACACCATATTAATTTAGCAAGTGTTGCAGTATGGTGTGGCTTATTATCTAAAGGATTAATAGAACTGTTTTTTATGGTACTCTTACTGGTCTCATTTAATTGAACTTGATACTACGGCTTGTCGAGCATTCAAGAGAAATTTGAAGATGTGGCGTTTTATTTTCACCAAGACGGGACCCACACATACACACTCACACACACTACCATAGTAACTTAAAGCCCTACATAGTTGAGAATTTATCAAACATGTCGGTTGAACAAAGAAAGAGACTGAGCTGAGAACCCTACTCATTTATCGGACCTCACACAACCAGAGTTTTATTTTTTTATGGGAATACTTATTGGAATACTTAAAAGATAGATTTTAGGGTACAAGGCCGGCAACAGTCGACAAATTGAGGGTAGCTATTGAACGAGAACGCGGACAAATATCGAACGAAATATTGCTTACGATTCCATTACTTTGCGTTATGAGCAAGTCAGAACGATTACCAATTTGAAAACAAGCATTCAATGCCTGTATACATTTTCTGGGACACCCTGATTGTATATATATATATATATATATATACATAGTGCAATTTAAGACATGACTATAATCAATGTTTTCATCAATGTCTGCAAAACTTTTAAAATTGTAGCCTATACGTTGTTGAAGCAATTGTAAACAAGAAAATGCAATACCAGCTACTCAACTGTGTGTGTGTGTGTGTGAGAGAGAGTGCACGCGCGCGCGTGTGTGAATGAAATAATTTTAGCATTTCCAACTTTTTCAGCAGCGTATATTTTCGAAGAAATCTTTGGAAAAGTATCTTGAGTGGATCGCATGCAACGTGATTTTAGGGGGACTGTCGAGACAACATCACTACCTGCTGTTAAGTTAGGCTAGAAAGCCATCTCCTAGAAACATATATTCATAGAAACATAAGCACATATGCATTCATAGATACGTACATACGTACACGTTCACAAAAGAGAATAAACGGAGTTCGTGTAATCAAATTGCAATTTCCATATATACGCATCAACTTGAAGAATCCACGGTCCACTTCGATACTCAGTACTACAAATTGAGTGTAGATTTAATCGTTTGCCAAATGTAACACGTGTTTCTACCTTAAAAGCGTCATCAGTTCATGAAAATGCAGTTGTTCTCTTGTCTCTTGACAATCAAACTGTATTTCGTATTTTTATTAGAATGATATTGGCAGTAACCATGAACAAGTGTCTTCTACTGTTTCTCCGGGCCGACCAATTGCCTTGTTAGTAAATATGATAGGCGGAAGGTATATGAAAGTCCACCATATATTTATATATATATATATATATATATATATATATATATATATTTTTTTTTATGTGTGTGTGCATGTGCTCATATGTGTATATAGGTTTGCGTGCATGCTTATGTGTGTCTTTGTTGTTAATCCAATGAGCACATACCTGTTGTTATGTGTGTGTGTGTGTGTGTGTGTGTGTGTGTGTGTGTGTGTGTGTGTGTGTGTATGTGTGTGTGTGTGTGTGTGTATTCGTAAGGATATAAGCAAAGAAACATGTACCTTTACGCACACATTGAGGCCTACACACACAAACACATGCACGCACACGCATATATGCATGCATAGATACACATATGTGAATACGCAAAAAAAAAAAACATGCGTGCATATGTGTATGCATATATTATGTATGGCTATACATCAACCCAAACCAATTGCGTACCAAGTGAGTACAGATGCCTATGCATCGTTGCATGCATGCTTAACTAAGGAATTAATTGGATATTTATTAATTAGTATCTGAAATCCTTGATATATATATATATATATATATATATATATATATATATATATATATGGGAGAATATACAAAAAATAACAACAGACGAGGACAGGTGGTGTAAATAACAAAAGTATATATTAGTATGACGCTCGGGAATACGGAAAGTCTTTGACGTTTCGAGCTACGCTCTTCAACAGAAAGAATACGGAGACAAGGAGAAAAACACGGAGAAAAAAAATTGAATAGTGTTCAGTCAACGGTCAATCATAATATATATATATATATATATATATATACAGTGTTTTGACAGCATATGGCGTATATACACGTATATTATAATGCAACATCTATATACAAATACAAAATTAATATACATGCTGGAAAACTGGAGAAATATCAATAATGATTTAAATACAAGTATACACATACAGTTATATGTATGTGAACGTGTGCTTATTAATGGCTATCATCCAAATTGGCATTAATTAAATATTATTAATTATAATTGAATCGTTGAGTACCTTAGTATAAAGTACTCAGCAGCATGAGACACAAAACACACACACACACACACACATTTGAAAAGGTAATAAGTAGAGATTCTCAATGTAGAAAACACGTAGTAGTGCTCAAATGATTTAAACTTACCCCTAAATCTTTATCGAGGACTAGTGATGCAGAGAAACACGATT
>NC_142946.1:34790663-34793163 GCF_046866305.1 Octopus bimaculoides
ATTAAAAACGTTATATCTATTTCACTATCTCTCTCTCTCTCTCTCTCTCTCTCTCTCTCTCTCTCTCTCTCTATCTGTGTATATATATATGAAGTTGACATCGTACTTTGAGTTTCGTTCCCATGCTGTGTGAACAGCCCAACATGGGGCAAACTCAGAGTGGAGTGTAAATCTTTGATATAATATCTATTTATTCTATTAAATATTGATAACTACATTAATCTTCTTACATTATGATGTGTGAATCTGCATTTAAGTATATATATATATATATATATATATATTGGTAGAAAGGACAACAAAAGAAAGAAGGAAACCTCGATATTATGTAAATAGAGGAATTTATATGTAAAAATAAGTGACACTTATTCGGTACCCATGATAAAATTCCGAGTTTCGGATGCCGGGGTGGGAACCCAAGCCAGCATCTCTTCAGTTATTCGGCCATTGAAAATTCGCAGGGATTTTCAATGGCCGGATAACTGAAGAGATGTTGGCGTGGGCTCCCACCCCGGCATCCGAAACTCGGAGTTTTATCATGGTTACCAAATAAGTGTCACATATTTTTACAGATATATATATATATATATATATATATATATATATATATATATATATATATATATATATATATATATATAATAGGCGCAAGAGGGGCTGTGTAGTAAGTGGAATGCTTACCAACCACATGGTTCCATGTTTAGTCCCACAGCATGGCAACTTGGGCAAGTGTTTTTTTTACTATAGCCTCGGGCAGACCAAAGCCTTCTGAGTGGATTTGGTAGACAGAAACTGAAAGAAGACTGTCGTATATATACATACATACATACATACATATATATATATATATATATATATATATATATATATATATATATATATATATATATATATATATATATATATATATGTCCCCCAAACATCGTTTGACAGCCGATGCTGATGTGTTTACGTTCCCGTAACTTAGCGGTTCAGCAAAAGTACTAGGCTTACAAAGAATAAGTCCGGGGGTCAATTTGCTTGAATAAAGGCAGTGCTCCAGCATGGCCGCAGTCAAATGACTGAAACAAGTAAAAGTATAAAAGACTAGAAGAATAAAAAGAATATATATATATATATATATATATATATATATATATATATATATATATATATATATATATATATATATGCACATATATACATATACATATGCATGTGTTTCTCTTTGTGTTTTGTTTGTCCCCATCACCGATTGACAGATAGTGTTGGTTTGTTTACGGTTCCATAACGGGAGAAAGACAACTATAGAATAAGCACCAGGCTCAGAAAAAGAAAATCTATTGGGGGGCGATTTATTCGACTAAAAACCTTCAACATGCTGCCTCAGCATGGCCGGAGCCCAATGATGTAAACAAGTTAAAGATAAATGATAATATATATTATATAATATATGATATATATATATATATATATAAATGTGTGTATATATTTATATATATATATATATATATATATATATATATATATATATTGATAAATAGATAGCTATGTCCATAATTATTGCAGGAAGATCTGTAAGTTAATGAACACGATTACGAAGTAAAGCCTATTCTTTTTTTTATTTAAAACCTCATAAACACACACGCACATACACCCACCCACACACGTATACATACATACATATATATATATATATATATATATATATATATATATATATATATATATATATATATACATATATATATATATATATGTATGTATGTGTGTGTGTGTGTGTGTGTGTGTGTGTGTGTGTGTGTGTGTATGTATATCGCTAACTCGAAAAGATTTTATTCTCTCTGTTTATTTCCTCGTGTTCCTTTCTGCTGAAGAGCGTAGGCTCGAAACGTAAAATACTTTCTCACCTTCCCGAGCGTCAAACTAATACACCTTCTTGTAGTTTATACACCTGTCTTTGTCTTTTGTTTATGTGTGTGTTTTAATGTCCGAGTTTGTACCCCCACCATCGCTTGACAGCTAATGTTGCGTGTTTACATTATCGTAACTTAGCGGTTCGGTACTACTAAAGACCGATAGAATAAATATTAGGCTTACAAAGAATAACTCCTGGGGTCGACTTCATTTAATAAAAACCTTTAAGGTGGTGTTCCAGCATGGCCGCACTCAGATGACTGAAATAAGCAAAAGAATAATAGAATAAAAAAACATACTCATACATGTATTCTTTTTTTTTTTTTTACTTGTTTCAGTCTTTTGACTGTGGCTATGCTGGAGCACCGCCTTTTAGTCGAGCAAATCAACCCTAGGACTTATTCTTTAGAAGCCTAGTACTTATTATATCGATCTCTTTTGCCGAACCGCTAAGTTACGGGGACATAAACACCCCAGCATCGGTTGTCAAGCGATGTTGGGGGGACAAACACACACATACAAACATACACACACACATACATATATATATATACATATATACGACGGGCTTCTTTCAGTTTCCGTCTACCAAATCCACTCACAA
>NC_142946.1:34803163-34818163 GCF_046866305.1 Octopus bimaculoides
GTATGTATGTATGTATATTCCTCCAAATTCTTTAGGCATTTCTCGACTTCAATGTTATCTCTTGGCTCAAAAAGAAATACGGAATTAATTTCTACCGAATTTTCCACCATAGTAGTAGTATTGGAAACACGAAATAAAAAGTAAATAGAATGTGTTTCAGTAAGTTTTTTTGTAGAATATTAAGAAGTAGTCCTCTCTCTTTCTCTCCCTCTCTCTCTCACCCCCTCTCTCTCTTTCTCTCTCTCTCTCTCTCTCTCTCTCTCTCTCTCTCTCTATATATATATATATATATATATATATATATATATATATTGTTGTACTTGGGGATGGTCATATTGCCAGTTTAGCCAATAAAAACACACGCACTGTATATTTGGTGTTAATTTGCTTCAGCTTTATATTACATTATATTACATTAATCCTATTTCGGCCAGAGTTCTTTCGTCACACACTATATATATATATATATATATATATATATATATATATATATATATATATATATATATATATATATATATAACCTAATCACTGTTGTTGCTTCAGGCCCCTAAACCACTCAGCCAGAACAGACGGTGTTATATGTGTCGTTCTCATTCGCAGTAGTGGTAGTAGTAATTGCTGTTGTTGTTATTGCTTGTTAATGTTGTTGTTTAACCCCAGGTTGAGCAGGTATGTGGCATTATACATTACATATGGTAATACATTCCTCAGGTGCACATCCCAGATGTGACGTGTAAAGTGTTGTGCTATATTGTTGTTATTGATGTTGCGTAATACTTTGTCACTTTTGTTTGCCTAAAGCTGTGGCAGAATGGATCCACAGACCCGTAACTCCACGCTGCAGTTTCCGATTTACAATCATTAATTGTATACTATGCACTGGACATGTACTTCCTCCAGTGTGCAGTAGTGTAGTTAGGTGGGGAGTGGGCGAGAGAACGTGTGGCAGTCCGCTTCTGGCGACACTTTTACGAGGGCGACCATTCTAGGTCTACAGTATAAGCCTGTGTAGGGGGGCGCTGGGGGAGTGGTGTGAAACTCAGAACCTGCACTCAGCGGCACACATTCGAGCTACGCCACTGTCACTTTGCAAAAATATTTCTGCCGGTCTATTCTTACTGTTGTTGTAGTATTAGGCAAGCAGCGAACCACAGACCAATGATATGTCGGCAACTATTGAAACAACTAGGTGCAGATCTAGCTGTTATATCAGAAATGTCAGATCCGTGTCGAATTGAGGTCCATATTGCAAACTCACATGCGTGGGATTCACTGCTGCAGTAGGCTAGCCAATGTTTCTGCAAAATTCTAACTGGCACTCCTTAGGGCAGGAATTCTCAATTGGGTTCTATATGGCCTTTGGAGTCGTTATAAGATTTTCTTGTTAATATTTAGGAGCAATAATTTGCTTATACTTCTACAATAAACAAAATATTTTAATTTTTTTAATACAATTCTTAATGATTTTTGGTATACGGAGATGTATTTGCATAGCAAGTGACTTGATCTGAGATCATGCACTGAAACAAAAACAATTGCAGCGTGGAAGGTGTTTTTAGCCATTTAAAAACACACAAAAGACTGTTAGATTCACTTCAACATTTAAATTTAATTTTTGTCAAATTATTTTCGTCGCTTTGAAACCGCGACCTGTTCACTGACAAAACTTCATGTTGTACGAAATTTTGTCAGTGAACAAGTCGCAGTTTCAAAGCGACGAATGTTATTTGACAAAAATTAAATTTAAATGTTGAAGTGAATCTAACAGTTTTTTTAAATGGTTTATAAACATCTTCCATGCTGCAATTCCTAATGATATTTAAATATAAAAATAAAGCAAAATGTTTCTTTATGCACATCAAATTGCTGTAGAAGTCCAGTGGAGTAAAAAAGGAATGAAAGTGGTCCATAGGCCATTTGATGACATGCATACGGTTCGGTGAATAGTGAAGAATCTCTGCGGCTATCAGTGTATATACATACAGCCATGTACCTAATAAATGGTTTGCATACACCGTATGCGAGCAGAAACAGATATGATATATAAGCGTACAAACATACGTATTTAACTATATACATATATATGAGTGTGTGCGTGTATGTATAATTATATAGATATATATACATATATATATATATATATATATATATATATATATATATATATATATATATATATATATATATATATATAAATATATATATATATATATATATAAATATAACAAATATAAGTGTTTGTGTGAGTATCTATCTATCTATCTATCTATCTATCTATCTAATATATATATAGCATAGCCTGAAGATTGTATGAAGGTACCCGACGTGTTATAAAATGCTGTCTGCTTTGTTTTCATTGCATGAAACTATTAGCAGCTTAGAAAAATATATAATGTGTACATTAAACAATATTTATCTTACCAGATGGAGTACTTTTTTATCGGCATTTACACACACACACACATGCATACACACATATATAAATGTGTATGTATGTGGTTCCTTAAGTTAAGAGCCTCATTGTATACACACACACACACACACACACACACACACACACACACACATATATATATATATATATATATATATATATATAGATAGATAGATATAATTGTATGTGTATATATGTATATGTAAATGTAATGTGCTCTCTGTGTGTATGTATGTATTTATGTTTATTAACACAAGAGTTCGCTGCGGAGTAAGAGGATAAATTAGGATCAATCCTAGTTCCAGTTATTTCCATGACATGTGCCTCGATTTGAGAGAGGCATCAACGTCGCTACATCTCGTTTCGTTGTTCGGGTTCGTTACGTAAACAACTGAGGTAAACCACTTCATTAAATCTTCTTTTCTCATTTTCACAAACTTTCAACCCAAAGTCGCATCCATTCAGTCATGACCGATTACACACAGACATTTACATACACAAGTGTGTGTGTGTGAGCGCGCGTGTTTTTTTTTGTGTGTGTGTATACATATGTACGTACGTACATACATACATGTACATATATAAAACATACATGTATATAAAACATACATACATATGTATGTATATATACATAAATATATATATATGTGTGTGTATGTTTGTATGCATGCATATTACATACGTATATATATACACATAGATATATCTGTCTATATCTATGTATACATATATTTATATATACATATACATATATGTATGTATGTATATCTATCTATCTATCTATCTATCTATCAGTCTAACTGTTTGCCCGTCTGCCTGTTTGTTTGCCCATCTGTCTTCTGTCTGTCTGTATGTATGTTTGTGTGTGTATGTGTATGTATATATATGTATATATATATATATAGTTATATGTATATATATATATATATATAAATATATATATATATGTGTGTGTGTGTGTGTGTGTGTGTGTGTGTGTATGTGTGTGTGTGTAGAGAGAGAGAGAGAAAGAGACAGAGGCAGCGAGTGGGGAGTTTGAATCCAATACTGAACCAAAACAGACGACTGTGTTACTTTAAAATACGATAAAAATTCCATTCCCTTTACTGAAATATTTTCTTATTATCCAGCCTCTATGTGAACAAAAAGGATAAACTTCTCTTTGAGTTGTTCTCGTTCGTATATTTGCATTTATGTATGTATGTATGTATGTATGTATGTATGTATGTATGTATCTATCTATCTATCTATCTATCTATCTATCTATTTATTTGTTTCAGTCATTCGATTGCGGCCATACTGGGGCATCGTCTTGAAGAATTTTAGTCGAGTGAATCGCCCCCAGAAATTATTGCGTTTTTAAAACCTGGTACTTATTCTATCGATCTCTTTGCGAACCGCTAAGGTACGGGAATGTAAACACGCCAACACGGGTTGTCAAACTGTGTGGTGGACAAACACAGACATACACACGCACACACACACGCATGCGCGCGCGCACACACATATCCTCTCATGTACGCGAACACGCTCACATAAACATATATGATGGGCTTCGTTCAGCTTCCGTTTGTCAAGTCTACTCCCAAGGTTTTAGTCAACCCGGGGCTATGGTAGCAGATACTTGCCAAAATCGTCACGCAGTGGGACTGACACCGGAACTATGTGGTTGGGAAACAAACTTCTTACCACACAGCCACGCCTGCGCCTATATATATATATATTTAGTATTTGCATGAATGCATATATGTATATATAATTAAAAATGTTAACACATACGCAAATACTCACGTAGGCATGTGTAAAGAAACGTATGCAGTACTATAAATACTCTACACACCTGGAACACAAGTCTTTAGCGCACTTTGTACTTATGAACGAAAATAGAAACCGATTCGACAGCATCGGAATAATGGAGTGAAATTTTCAGGCAACTTGATAAAAGAGCACACTCGATTGTTCAATAAAGAAATTAAATTAGAACATGAAGTTGGTTATAGTGCGGGAGCTTCAAAGATTCAAGAAGTTTCATAAAATTTCCGCCATTTAGCGGTCTGGAAAACACGAAGGAGCTGCCGAGTATGGTGAAGAATTTACCAGACTTTTAGCTTGGCGAGGACTTCAGCTCTCAGTAGGTGTATGATGCACATGAAACTATGATATTAGTGGTATACACCTAGGAAAACATTATAAGCAAATAATGAAGCACAGGATAAAAAACAATCTAAGAAAGGGTTAAGCATCTTAGGGGCACAAATGCAGCAATTATGTGCAGATGTAAAATATTAGTGACAGCGAAAGCAAATACCCCAGAGCCTTAAAAGGTGTTAAAATTTATCCTGTAATATACCATTAAAAATGGATTGAATTACAACAGAAATTACCTAAGAATGGCTTGAAAATGTTTTCTGTGCAAGAAGCTACAGCATACTACACATCCGTGGGCTTACCTGAAATTTATAAAATTCTTCTTACTCGTCCCATCCTAAAGATAGACTCTTGTGTAAGAAGGATGTTTATACACTATTTACCACCAACCAGTACGTCATTTATCCAAATCCAAGATCAAGGAATAGCGCATTCTTTAAACGCTAAGTGTCATTCACTTTTCTTTAAACTTATGTTAGATCTGGTGAATGCTGGGAAGTTTGTACCGACATCTATTATTCCACTTGAAGAATGTTCGTTGGTCCATTGAAAAAGGATGGGAGAAGTTGGATGCAACTACACTAAAAAGAAAAAAAAAAAAAAGAAAAAGCTTGGCAAGTTGTGGCCCGCCTTGCTCTTTGATAAAACATCTGGTGAAAATGTTGACAACGATTCACAGATTTAAATTATCAACCGAAAAATATTTTTATGAGTTGCTTGAGTATGCAAAAACTGTTATGGGACCTGTTGCCGTGGATGTAGCAAATAATCTTAATAAAGTGAATACGACAGAAGGGATGCGTATCGACTAAGAAGTACCTGCTACGCATCATGTTGCAGAGTTAGACATTACAGACACCGTCCTGAATACTGAGAAAAATAACATAGGAAGTGATGAAGAAAACCACGATGAAAATGCTAATAGATGTAACGGAAAGACTGCCCCCACCCCATGAGTTTACTGAGTTGGTAAGCAAAGTAATCAACGGGATAGAGCAACATAACACCTTTACAGAACAAGAACTAATGAATTTACATTAGTTGCATGAAAATGTACACAGGAAAAGATCAAAACGCATGAAGGAACTGCGTTTGGATGAAATGTTTAAAAGGATAGTGAAGAATAATGTGGGCAACGCTATCTTAAATTCACGAATCCAGATTATCCTACTTGTCGCATCAAAAATGAAAGGTGAAATATTTAACTACGAAACAGACAATCATCCCCAAAGCGTTCAACTTCCAGACATTTTGAATAGCTTTATGGTTCCAGTAAAGTTCTAAACTCTGTCAGTTTGAGAAAAGTGAAGTTGCTGAACACTTTGTAAGTACAGTGATTAATAAATTTATATTTAATTTATGTTTAATAATCTTGTTTAATTAATCCTGTTTCACTGATATCGGTGCTCGTACCGTGCAGGATTAATAAATTTGTGTCATTTACGCTGATGTACATCCAATTTAATTTAATTTAATTATTTAATATCTATGGTGTAAGCAGCCCACGATGCTTTAAAAAACATCAGAAGTTCCATTTAAAGTGTAGATGAACATCTACAAGAAGGCCATGATCAGGGAGAAGATTTCTAGAGGGCCGATGTTTTGAGAAAAATGGATATGGAAAGATGGTGATTTCAGGGCTGAGGGTTTTGGTCGCACCAACAGTGACGAGCAGAGATGGGATGCCTGAATGGTGAAGGTACGAGACCAGCCATTTCTGAGAAACAGAGGCCACAGTAGTAACAAGAGGCAAAATGGAGAGAGAGAGAGAGAGAGAGAGAGAGAGAGAGAGAGAGAGAGAGAGAGAGAGAGAGAGATAAAGTGAGAGAGACAGAGAGACAGAGAGAGAGAGAGAGAGAGAGAGAGAGAGAGAGAGAGAGAGAAAAGAGAGCGAGGAGAAATACTATTCGTGGAACAGAAACTGAAGTATGTCTATTCGTAGTTCAATATCACTTGGTTGAATTGGCCCTTCTCTAGTCCAGGATGGGAGGCGCAATGGCCCACTTGTTAGGGCAGCGGATTCGCGGTCATAGGATCGCGGTTTCGATTCCCAGACCGGGCGTTGTGAGTGTTTATTGAGCGAAAACATCTAAAGCTCCACGAAGCTCCGGCAGGGGGTGGTGACGAACCCTGCTGTACTCTTTCACCACAACTTTCTCTCACCCTTACTTCCTGTTTCTGTTGTGCCTGTAATTCAAAGGGTCAGCCTTGTCACACTGTGTCACGCTGAATATCCCCGAGAACTACGTTAAGGGCACACGTGTCTGTGGAGTGCTCAGCCACTTGCGCGTTAATTTCACGAGCAGGCTGTTCCGTTGATCGGATCAACTGGAACCCTCGACGTCGTAAGCGACGGAGTGTCAACAACAGTCCAGGATGACAACCTGCGTAGCGGCAGCACTGTCCCTGCTGTGGAAGCAATGTCCTAGTGCAGTCCTTATATATCATTAGACACTGCAGTGTTTGTACTTACTATGCAGAATTTGCATCAGATGTATTTTTCATCAGCTATATTGTAGGGAAACAGAATTTTTTTTCAGGGAATATTTTAGGGACGTCATCTGCAAAAAAAGGACAATATTTAACAACAGCGACAATAACAGAAACAACAACAACAGCAGCAGTAACAACATAATGAGGGGTGAGCTACTGAGGGTACTTCTATCTGGTTGTTCAATCAACTATAAATAGCAAGTGTTTGTTACTCAAATCATATTCCACAGTCGTGGAAAAAGAGGACGAGCGGAGATAAAAAAACCAATATATTTTTCAAAGAGACCATTTTGAAGGAGAGGATGTTCAAACGTAGGTAATAAGTTATTTTTTTTATTAAACAGAAATTGTCCTGGAACGCTTTGATACCATCTCGTATATGTGTGAATGTGTGTGTGTATGCGCGCGTGTGTGTGTGTGTGCGCGAGTGCATGCGTGTGTGTGTGCGTGTGTACAACGGGCTTTCCCACAGTTTCCGTATACCAAATTCTCTCGCAAGGACATTGGTCGTCCTGGGCCTATAGTAGAAGTCACTTGCCCGAGATGCTGAGCAGAGGGACCGAAATCGAAACCGCGTGGTTGCAAAACTTCCATCACCATATTCACTACCAACAACAAAGTTACTGCTATTTCACTCATTGGACTGCAGCCATGCATTGGCATCGCCTTGAAGGGTTTAATCGAAAAAAATCGACTCTAGTATTTATGTTTTTAACGTTGGTAATTATTCTGTCGGTCTCTATTACCGAACCAATAGGTTGCGGAGATGTAAACAAACCAACATCGGCTGTCAGATGATGTAGTTGGAGGGCAAACACATAAACATACACAATTATATATATCGTTGCTATTATGCAAAAGTGTCGTAAGTCCAAAACGTTGCTTAGCAAAACCGTTGTACTACCCTTTGACAATTTTTGATATCTTGACATCTAAAGTAGCTGGAGATACGATAGCTTGATCAATACTAACTCCTATATATAGATAAATACATACACATATATATCGTTGCTATTATGTTAAACTGCCGTATGTCCAAATTTGGCCCAATGCATTTTTTTCACTATCTATTTTTACAGTTTAACATAATAGCAACGATACATATGTCTATGTCTATATCTATATATACGAGCTAATATCAAGAGGTCCCCGGCCTAGTTCTGTAGTACGCCAACAGATGGCAGCACACAGTTGCCTGCGCAGTAAGAGCTAACACTAACCTTCATGAGGCAGTGTGCCGAGTGACATCGCTGTGTTTACTTCGCAAATTGTGAAATCAGTGTTTTTGTGTTTGCGTGTATGCTGTAGTCTGCGATTTTATCATGGACAGAAGCAAAGAGTTGAAATTTTGCGTTAAACTTAGGAAGTCTGCTACAGAGACATTGAGCACACTTACGACAACGAGGCAGTGGGTCGTACATAATGTTTCGAGTGGCACGGGCGCCTCAAAAGCGGAAGAACGTCCCTGCAAGACGATGAGCGATCTGGAAGATCTGCCACGAGCGTCACCGCTGGAAATGTGGTATTGTGCATCGGGAATTCGTCCCCTAGGGCCAGACCGTTAATCTAGTGTTCTACTGCGACGTTTTTAAGCATTTGAAGGAAAGTAATCGGATCAGTGGAGAGTGAAAAATTGGATCCTTTACGGCGACAATGCACCGTTACCAAGCTCTCATCACTCGCGAGTTTCTCGCCAAAAACAACATGGTATCGTTTCCACACCTACCCTATTTTCCAGATTTAGCACCTGCGGACTTCCATCTCTTTTCCAAGATGAAAAGGCAGCACAAAGGTCACCGATTTAACACCGTTGTCGAGATCCAGAACGAATCGCAGAAAGTCCTTGACTCACGGAAAACGACTTCCAGGCTGGATTCCAACAGTGGCAGGAATGCTGGGATCAGTGTATTGCTGCGCAACGAGACCATTTTGAAGGAGATGATGTTAAAACGTAGTCCAGGAACGTTTTGATACCATCTCGTATGTGTGTGTGTGTATGTGTGTGTTCGTGTGCATGTGTGTGTGTGCGTGTGTACAACGGGCTTTCCCACAGTTTCCGTATACCAAATTCTCTCACAAGGGCATTGGTCGTCCTGGGTTTATAGCAGAAGATACTTGCCCGAGATGCGGTACAGAAGGACCGAAATCGAAACCGCGTGGTTTCAAAACTTCCATCACCATAATTCACTCATCACCACCATCGCCACTACCAACAACAAAGTTACTGTTATTTCACCAAGGGAACGCTGGCCATCACGTGACATTGTCACGTGAAAAGCAAGCGAGCTTGAACAGTACATATTATCAGATTGTCTGTCTGATAATGAAAAGTATTGTGCGTGTTCGTTCGTTTGTGTGTGTGTGTGTGTGTGTGGTTGAATGAGCGTCTGTGTGTGTGCAGGCGTGTGAGTGTGCGTTACATTTTCAGTTTTATTGAGAAGTTTATCAAAGTGTGGTTAATAACATTCCCGGCTAAGACAAACGTTTATCAGTATAGCATATACACTGACAAGTTATTACTCATCTATGTTGGTATACTTGGAAGAGAGGAAATTAATCTATTGATTCATTGATCAATAGATAGTAATTCATGGTTGATTGGAGCCGACATATAATCCGCTTTATATTTAACAAAATAGACTCCACCACTCATATTGATGGACTATAAAATAAGATCAGTATGTATTCAGGAACACAAGCACTATATATTAGTATATACATATGCGATGGGATACTGAAACATTCTTGGCTTTGAATAAAAGAAAATACAGGAAAACAAGTTATTTATGATTTTATTCAACATATACCCCTCTCAGATTATTGCATTTATTGCACCGGTCCTTCTGTTTATCTAACTCCTGTAAAAGAACTCGGATGGTTGGGCCTCCAATCAGGCGTTTCGCGACACTCTTAAAGCCAGGAACTTTTCAAACATCCCCTCATATGTAGGCAGAAGCTGGCAGAGTCGGGAGCACAGCGGTCGAAATACTTAGCGGCATTTCGTACGTCTTTACGTTCTGAGTTCAAATTTCATCGAGGTCGACTTTGCCTTTCAACATTTCGGGGTCTAGCATTCTATGAGAGTACATAACTGAATGCGCTTTGCGTTTTAAAAGATGGTAGATTTGGCTGCTGTTTTCAGCAGAACATATGGTCGTCTATATCGATGATTCATTCTTAAGGTGCTTAGGTTTAACTAAAAGAGTATCCATCCATCCGTCCATCCATCCGTCCGTCCATCCGTCCATCCATCCATCCATCCATCCATCCACCCCACTACCACCACCACCACCACCACCACACACACAGAACGTAGAAACTTGCACTTATTTTTCTTAGATAATGTAAGAAGTTGTAATGAAGTGAAATATTATCAACATAATATGGAGAAAATTTCAAAATGTTCAAAATAATGTGTGACATAGCTGTGCACCACCAACAGGTTTTTTATAGCCAATTAACTAGATGGCATCGTCTGAAAAGATCATAAATAATTTAATATACGTTATAATTGTCTTGATGACACGAATACATCATTTCAAAAGACAGCCTCCCACAAGACTAAATACTGAAATATGAGGATTTACATATAAAAGTTGGCAGAATGTTGGGCATTAATTCATTGCCACTTATTTTCGTGACAGCTCTAGTATAGCAGTAACAACAATTACAGCAACGAAAGCGACAACAGCAACATCATCAACAACAACAACAACGACGACGACGACGACAACAACAACAACAACAACAAGGACTAGAGTAATCGATAGTTCCTTGTCCAAATGAGGTTTATCCTTCCTGCATTTCTCAAAACTATGGTAGTTCTTTAAGAAAGAAACCTTTTCTGTCAGAAGGCATTGAACCCTATAGTGCACTCATAAGTTAAACCTCTCTTAAAGCCCTTTCCTCTCCATCGAATTTACCACAACACAGACTTACATGCTCAGTATACAATGACTTCTTGTTAAGAGAATGGCCCTTCTACTTCACTGAAATGAGGCGATCTAAATCTAACGCCTATCCACACCAAACACTTCAGTCTCACGTTTTCTTTCCTATATTAGTATAAACCCTGATCTTTGGCCCATTCACAAGAGACACAACACTTTCAACAGCTTGACGAACTCTCTTTCTATTGCACTCATTTACACCTCCAAAGTGACAGAATCAGCTATCACCTACCACCTTTTAATCACGAGCCTCTCTCTACACAAAAACCATCAGTGGAGCCTCTAATAAACCATATATGCTCCCGAAAAATTAGGTGAAAGCAGTGTTCATTTCATCAGCAAAGCTTTCGACCCTGTCCGACACGCAAATTTGGCAAAAATTTCCCATCAAAGAATTCCATTCTATGCTTGCTTCTTGGTTCGTATCATTGATAGAACTTTCTCTCATTTACATTCGATTAACACTGACGTGTTAGACGGTCCGGGTTTATCCCTCATTCTCTTCATATATATCAATCACCTATTTAACATCACCTCAAATATTTCTCATTCCTTACTTCACGAACGTTGGTACTCTGAAATCTTCTTGTACAAATAATTCCTTTTTGTTTCTTTCTGCAGTCACCGACTTGCTTCTGCTTGTGTGGAAAGTTAACTGCATCGATGTCGCCCGTCTTGGAGGTTCTTCCAAGAACACGGGCTCTAACCTTTACACCAGACCAAATCAATACCACAAGAACGACGACGACAAAAACAAAAACAAAAACAACACTGAAAAAGCACCACCACCACCACTATGAAGACGGCAGCAGCGGCGGCAGCGGCGGCAGCGGCGGCAGCGGCGGCAGCGGTAGCAGCAACAACAACAACAATAACAACGTGACAATAAAGAATCCTTCAATCCAATATAGATTTTCTTATAAAAACCTCAAGATCTTTTACCAGTAGCTCAGTCAGAAATACAAGAACATTGCCCATGAAACTTTTTTCAAGATGTCTGCGACTCCATGCTTTGGTTTATACGCAACAACGAAAATGAATAAGTTAAAAACAAGGCAAAGTCGTCAAAGTGCCGCACTGTAGGATCGAACCCCAAACCCAAAACTACATAACTGCGAAGCGATCTTATTAACCACAATGTCATGTTTCCTCTTTAAGAAAAAAGCAATAGCACAATAATGATTTCGAATTTTGGCGCAAGGCCAGCAATCTTAAGGGAGAGCTAGGTCAATTACATCGAGTTCCAATACATGACTGGTACCTGTTTTGTCGACCTCCAACGGATGAAATGCAAGGCTGACTCAGCGGAATTTGAACTTAAAACGCAGTGAGTCGAAAGAGATACCGCAAAATATTTTCCCGACATTCTAACAATTCTGCCAGCTCACCACCTCCAATAAGTAAATAAAACAATAACCAGATTCAAATATATAAAAAAAAATAAACATATATAAAAAAAAAAAATATATATATATAAATATATATAACAAAAAACATATATATATATGAAGAAACATACATATGACTCCTATATAAAAACAATGGGGTAGATGTGGCTGTATGGTAAGAAGCTTGCTTCCCAACCATATAGTTCTAGGTGTGGCACAATCCTACTGTGTGGCACTTTGCCCAAGTGTCTCCTAATGTAGCCTCGGCCGACCAAAGTCTTGTGAGTGGATTTAGTAAACGGAAACTGAAAGAAGCCTGTCGTATATATATATGTGTGTGTCTGTGTTTGTCACCCACCACTGCTTAACATCCGGTGTTGGTGTGTTTACACTTCCGTAGCTTAGAGGTTATGCAAAAGAGACCGATAAAATAAGCACTAGGCTTTAAAAAATATGTTCTGGGTCGATTTGTTCGATTACAACCCTTCAAGGCGGTGCCTCAGCATGGCCATAATCACTTTGAACATTTGTAATGGATTACCTACTTTATTGCTTAAAAAGCGTACTTGATATGGTGCGTAACTTTGCGGCCACCCCGTATAATGCAGATCTAGATAGACTATTGTTGAACGAATGAATAAAAAAGAAAGAGGTGATCAGGTATGCAATGTCTTTGATCATCGATTACTGCAGTGCCATGAGTTGACTTGGGACAAAAAAGCAACAATAACAAAAATAGGTGCATGCTGTGAGATAAAGAAACTCGCTTTCAAATTACATGGTTTCGGGTTCAGTCCCACTTGGGCAAGTATATTCTACTCAAGCTACAGGCCAGTCCGACCAATCCATTGCGAATGGATTAGGTGAAGAGGAAACTGTGTAGAAAGCCGTCGTGTATACATGTGCATATGTCGATGCATTTGTATGTGTGTGTGTGTGTGTGTGTGTGTGTGTGTGTGTGCGTGTGACTGTGTTTGTGTTTTTTTTTTCTGATCATCGTTTGACGAATAGCATTGGTTTGTTTACGATCAATAACTTAGCGGTTCGACAAAAAGGTCCGATAGAGTAAGTATCAGACTTCAACGTGAGTACTTCAGGCGAACTGGATTTGTTCGTCAAAGCCATTCAAGGTGGTGCCCCGGCAAGGCCGCAGTCCAGTGACTGGAACAAGTACAAGAAGATGAAAGAGACAGAAGTCACAAACGTTCTTTCCTGTAACATATTCTCTCTCAGAAATACAAAATGTTTACTATCTCTCCTTCTCCTTCATTCTCTCACGCACACACAGACGCACACACACATAACACACACGCTCACACACACATACGCATACACACACATGCATAGTAATGATACGAGGAATTTTGCATATTTATATATATTTTGAAGGGAACAATGCCAAAGTAATTAGGATTTCTAATAACAATCCGGTACAGCAAAATAAATAAAACCAAAAAGAAAAACAAGAAGAAAAAAAAAGCAATCACATACATATACAAATGCATAGATACATACATATACACCTACATAGACATTTAGATACATGCATACATATATAGACAAACACAAATACAGACTGAAAAGTAAAACATAGGCCAGGAAGTAAATATGCAATAGGTAAAATGTAAATATCGAAATACTAAGAATATTCATTGACATTACTCTGAGTTTCTCGAGTATTGCTCATCAGGTAACTAAAATTAGATACCTGGTTGTTGACAGTCGCGGAACTCCCTCCTACAACATGTGTGTGTGTGTGTGTGTGTAAATATACATATATATATACTTGTGTGTATGTATATTATATATATGTCTGTATGTGTATATACATATGTGTGTTTGTGTGTATGCGTGCGATTATATATATGTATATATATGTATATATATATATATATATATATATATATATATATATATATATATATATATATATATATATATATATATATATATATATAAACGAATAGTAAATGAGTATATGCATATATACGTACAGGTATATATATATATATATATATATATATATATATATATATATATATATATATATATATATATATTCAAATATATGCACACCCACATACACGAACAAACACACACACATATATGTGTATATATGCATGTATGTATATATGGATATATGAATAATATTGTATAAATACATGCATACATATATACACACGTATATGAAGGCGGAATATTTACATGGAATCTGAAGCAGCTGTTTCATGGTTGGATGAACATCCAAGACCTCCTGTATCTAGTTGTTCCATATGCATGTATGTATATATGTATTTATGTATGTATGTATGTATGTATGTATGTATGTATTTAAAGTATATAAGATATATATATATATCTTCTTAACACCCAGAAACGCATGCAAACGTACATACCGTCAGTCAACACGTTCGCACACACACACATACACACAAGCACACACATACATACACCCACACACACACACACAAGCACACACATACATACATCCACACACACACACACACACACACTTACACACACACAAGCAAATACACACACCTACGCACGCGCACTAACAAAGAAATTTGCATACGGATACAGA
>NC_142946.1:34823163-34855663 GCF_046866305.1 Octopus bimaculoides
AAGATAACTAAATTTGTCTCTTATTCTTCATGACTTTAAAAACATATATACATGCGTCGGTATGTATATATATATATATATATATATATATATATATATATATATACACACACATTCGCACATATATATGCATATAAACGTATGAATACATATATAAATATAAATGTGTGTAGATTATATATATATATATATATATATATATATATATATATATATATATATATATATATATATATATACATATATATATATACCAAGATGTTGTACTGAGATGACACTCACCCCTCCTCGCCATTCTTTTACGGTTGGTCAACGATTCTTGTAGCTACGCAGTGTGTCTCACTTGCAGCCAACAGTAGAATACAAGCGGCGTTTCGCTGTTTTCACTAAACGCTTTCATAAACATATGTTATACACATTTCTGTTGTTGTTAGCCTTATATAAATAACCGAAGCCTTTGTAATTACTTTGTTTCATTCACATCAGAATTTTATTCTCTTTCTGGTTTTCTACAGATTTATTATTATTTTTTTTGCTTCATTTCGATCATTAAAACAAAATTCTATTCAATTTAATTTTCGTTTACTAGTTTTATATATTTATTGATGTATTTATAGAATATTTTATAATAATTTACGTTTGTAGTTTAGCTGTCTATTATTTTTTCGCATTAAATGAAGATCATAATGAATATGTTGCATTTATAATAGTCACACATACAAAGCACTGTGCGTACGCAGACATTTTTTTTATATATTCATTTATTCTCTCATTTGTTTCAGTCATAAGGACTGTGGCCATGCTGGGATACACACAGCCAGTCAGACACACACACATATCTGAGTGTATGTATATACATACATATACATACGTGTGTGAGCATGCGTGGGCATGTGTGTATGTGCCTTGACGTACATTTTAAGCAATCGTCTTATTCTATAGCTCTAGGAAGACAAAAGTTTTTTTTCAAGAGAATGTGGTAAACGGAAACTGAAAGAAGCGCGTCGTACATGTATACCAATACCTATCTATCTGTCTGTCTGCATGCATGTGTGTATGTATACACGCGCGCACGCGTGTATGTGTGTGTGTGTGTGTGTGTGTGAGCATAATAAGAAAAATATGCTGAGGTTCTCTACAGCTGTTTCAGACGTGTTTCTTTTATTGACGAACTAATCAATTACATCATGACAAAAAAAAAAAAAGAAAATAAAAAAAGAAAAGACCGTTTCCTTTAGGTGAATTAAAATTTAAATCTAAAAATTATCATTTACGATTTTACACATAAACAATGTATTTCGACTACCGCATAAATATGTGTGTAAATATATATATTTATATATATATATATATATACACTCGCATATGCATTTATTTATGTCTGTATGTGTGTGTATAAGTATGTATTTATGTATGTGTGCATGTATGTGTGTATATATGTATACATGTATGTGCGTGTGTGTTAAAAAGACTGTTGGATAGAAAACAGATGATTGTTTTATCAGTTACATCAAAGCGCCTCTGATCAATTAAACGCATACGCATACACGGACACACGGACACACGTACATCTTTCGTAGATAAACTTAACTTTCAAAAATTTTATACTGAAAGCTCGATACCGTTCAATTTTAATCGTAATTATTAAATGTCTTGTCTCAGTCATTATACTACGGTCATGCTGCAGCAACGCCTTGAAGCATTTTAGCCGAACGAATCGACCCGAGTAGTTAAGTTTTAAAACCTGGTACTAATTCTGTCTGTCGCTTTTGCCGAACTTCTAAGTTATGGAATGTAAGCATACCAACACCGGTTGTGAAGCGGTGGTGAGGGAGAAATTCACACACGCACACATACGACGGGTTTCTTTCAGTTTCCGTCCACCAAATCCATTCACAAGGCTTTGTTCGGCTCGAGACTACAGTAGAAAGCGTTCATCCAAGGAAGGCGGTGCCACGCAGTGAGGCCTATTTTTTTCGTTATGTGTTTAATTAGGAACATTAGCGTCTGGTGAACGAAGTGGTAGTAGTAGTAGTAGTAGTAGTAGTAGTAGTAGTAGTAGTAGTAGTAGTAGTAGTAGCAGCAGCAGTAGCAGTAACAACAGTAATGTGTTGTTGCCGTGTTCAGTTTTTAGCAGCAAAGAATTGAGGGAGTAATGTTGGTTTCCACTTTTGGTACAAGGCCAGTAATTCCGAGGAAGCGGGTAAGTCGATTACGTCGTCCCCAGTACGCAACTGGTACTTATTTTATCGATCCTGAAAGGATGAAAGACAAAGCCGGGCTCGGCGGAATTTGAATTCTGAAAGTAAAGAAGGGATGCAATGTCGCTTAGCATTTTGCCCGGTGTGCAAAGGATTCTGCCAGCTCGCCGCCTAATTAAGGGAGTTCTGTTGCTACTGGAAATATTCTAAACGAGTGATTTAGAATTATTGAACAGTTAACTATAGGTGAGTATCATAGTCCAATTTAGCAGTTTGAGTCGTGAAGTTTACACCTGTATTTGAGCGGACTTTACAGTGTCTTTACTGTAGAGACTTCATCGCACACAAGAAATACCTGTAATATACGAGATGTTGATTGAACCGAGCCAACTTTACCTATCATAATTCACAGTTTTGGGTAAGCAGTAAGCATTGTAAGTATTGGAATATGATAGGGTGGTAGTTTCTAGAGCACTGAGCACTAGTTTCGATGTTGAATACTTGTTGGCTTCACCTCTCAATATTTTAAATTTAAATCTCACCGGGAGAGACTTTACCTTCCTCTTTTTAGAGTCAATAAAATTAATGAGCGCCATGATAGAAGGGACTGTTTGAAGAATCATTTGATTCAATATGTTTCACTTCGTGTGTGTGTGTGTGTGTGTGTGTGTTTATGTGCACGTGTTCGTGGATGTCCGTGTGTGTGTGTATTTATATTTACGACAGCCTAAGGTGCGTCCTATTATATGTAATGGAGTTGAAATCAATCAACTACCTTCCCACTCTTTACCAAGCTGTGACCTCGTGATAAATGCTATTCACACACACACACGCAGACACACACACACGCACGCACGCGCGCACACACACACACACACACACACGCATACACAGAAGCACACCCACAAAGACATGCAGATAGATACACAGGCACTCACACATAGATACACATATCAATATAGACGCATAGACACGCACGTGCAATCTCCATGCATGTATCTTGGGGTTTTATTTTCAGATTAAAAACTGTTCCACCCCTCTGTCTCCTCTCTCTCTCTCTCTCTCTAATTAGCTTCTAATCTGATCTCTCCAAATTTTGAAATCTATTCCTCAACTCCATAAACGGCTATATACAGTGCCTAAAATCAACCACTCTAAAAGTGCCTCTCTCTTGCTATTAAATTAAAACGAATACAACAACTGTGTCACCTTGGATACCAATGATGCAGTAGTTTTGCCACCTGTTCCTTCCTCGTCAACTGCCTCGAGTTATTAAATAAGAGAGTATCGCTTTTCGCAGGAGACTTCCAGGAATTACCAGAGAAAATAGCAAACTGGTGAGTGTATGTAGTATATATATGTAAGCAGCTTGAAGGCAAAGGAGAAGGAAAAAAAAGCTAGTTTTAATCAGGTACCTTGAACCAGCAGGAGAATATATCAAAATCCATGTATAATAGAATTCATTTACTTGGAACTAGAATGAAAATGAACATATCGAGCCGTATGTTTGCTTTCTAGAATGATCTCTCTCTCTCTCTCTCTCTCTCTCTCTCTCTCTCTCTCTCTCTCTCTCTCTCTTTCTTTCCCTCTCTTTCTCTCTCTCTCTCTCTGTATATATAGAAATGAATAGGAGAATAGGAGAAAAAGACAAGAATGAAATTCAAAGAGAGCATGTTAAACAGATTGAAGAGAAACCTTTCTTTCTTTCGTTTTATCTTCGATCTGTGTTGAATTTTCGTCAAGTAGTTATAATACATTTTGCCAAAAGCTGGAAAATGTGGCCTGGTTTCGACTCCTACTCGTTATTTCTCTGTAATTTCCCTAAACTTATCACCGTAATGCTTTTTGGAAACGTGTAATCTGCACATTTTATTTCAATCCTATCCTGATTTGTCTGCCATAAATTTGTTGGCACTCCATCGCTTACGACGTCGAGGGTTCCAGTTGATCCGATCAACGGAACAGCCTGCTCGTGAAATTAACGTGCAAGTGGCTGAGCACTCCACAGACACGTGTACCCTTAACGTAGTTCTCAGGGATCTTCAGCGTGGGACAGTGTGACAAGGCTGACCCTTTGAATTACAGGCACAACAGAAACAGGAAGTAAGAGCGAGAGAAGGTTGTGGTGAAAGAGTACAGCAGGGTTCGCCACCATCTCCTGCCGGAGCCTCATGGAGTTTTAGGTGTTTTTGCTCAATAAACACTCACAACGCCCGGTCTGGGAATCGAAACCGCAATCCTATGACCGCGAGTCCGCTGCCCTAACCACTGGGCCATTGCGCCTCCATGCCATAAATATATGTGGATCCTATATTCGAAATAAATCAAGAAGATAATGATAAAAAAGACGACGGAACATCTCGTTCAAAGTATTACAGTTAGTATTTTTGTACCTGTTATTCTGGGTTCAAATCCTGCCGAGATTAATGGGTGTTTTACCTCGCTTCGAGTTCGAGAAAAATAGGTAAGAATGATATTTAGTGGTGGCATAAACCAATATCTAGAGCACCGAGAAACCAACGGAGGGATTAGCAACGTATAATGTCCATGTTTTACTCAAAGAAAGGATATATTCTATGACCATCGCAGAAACTCTGAGGCTGGTGGGGAGAGAAAGGGAAACAAACTGTAGTTGGCGGTTTGCCACAACAGTGACTGACTTATACTCTATCTACATCAGTGGTTCCCAAAAGAGCGGTAATGCCCCCTCGATGGCGGTGGTGGAAAGATCCAGGGGGTCATTGAAGAAAAGTGGGGCGATAATAAGGTGGACAAAAGGGGGCAATGGATGTAAAAACAAGAAAAATATGGGTTAATCAAGTTAATTTTTATTTGTGAAATACAGATGTTTTGAATGATCTATGTTTATGGTGATGAGTGAGATGAGGCGCAGTAATTGCGACCTAGGTGCCAAGTGGGTAGCAGCCCCCAAAGCTTAGGGATCACTGCTCTAAATGGAAATCTGATTCGAATCACCTGGCGAATAATGAAGTCAGCTACTAAAAACAAGTAGAGTACGACAGACTTCTACACACACACACACACACACACACACACACACACACACGCATTAATATCTAAATCCAGCAATGGTTGAGTTAATGCAAAGTTAGGGTACCACAGAGCATACAGGTGATTATATACAATTCTGGAAGAGTGACTCAACGCAATGAAGTTGTTTATTTGAAACTATTGCCATCGTCTTTACAAAGCAGGAAATAAAAAAAATAAGCTGTTCCTACTTCAACACGGTCAGGCAATTTACATGCCAAGAATTGATTTCAATACAGTTCTATATTAAAGAGACGAGGAATTATGTACATTTGTCCTATATCTTGTTAACACAAAATTTTGGCTGATATACCTTCCAGCCTTCTTAGGAAAATTTCGAACCTGGGTTCTCATTCCTAAGGTATTTTTCGATGGTACTATTATTACTCAGGTCATTGCTTGGAATCGAACTCGGAACCTTAGGGTTAGTAGCTCACGCTCTTAACCACTACGCCATGTGTCCGTGGGCAATTATGGAATGAATTTTAGGGCTTATAAATCTAATATTTTCCTATCCTTCCTTAATACCGGTTCCCATATGCTGTTCATATCTGCACTCGGTCTGTTTAGGTGGTTGTTGTGTCCTAGCATATGTGCTGCTTCTTTTAGTTTTCTTATTTTCACTGTCTATTATTTTAACTTCATCCCACAGGGAGAGGTAGTCTCCATTTTTCCATACACGATCAGCTATACCCGATTTATCAATATCTCGTGTCACAGTTTTGCGATGTTCCTCTACCCTTATTTTGAGGGGACGACATGTTTTGCCTTTGTATAACCTACCACAGCTCCATGAGATGGAGTACATCTTTGGTCATATTCTCTTCTACTGGTAGTTTTACTCGAAGGAGATATTTGAGAAGTGTTGTATTACTCTTGAATACTGTCCTGATGTCACATGGACAGTATATCTTTTGTATCTTTTCAGAGAGGTCTTTCACATAGGGTAGACAGATTGTGGACAGTTTATTGGTTTCTTCCTCTCTTTTCTTCATAATTGGAGTGGATAGTATGTTTTTGGGGTAGTTGTTGCTTAACAGATTATTACTAAGCTTGATCGACTTAACCCCTCCCCGAACTTGTTGTCCTTGTGCCAAAGTTTGAAACCATATTTATACCAGTCAATTTTTAACTGCTGTCGTTTTTGTTATGTCCTCTCGTGCCTTGTAACTTAGTAGTTCAACATTGTAGAGATCGATAAAACGAGCATTGGTCTAAAATAAGTCTTGACGTCGACATGAAAAACAAAAGCAAAGGAAGGTGGCTCCACTGTAAGGTCGTAGTCAAATGCTTGAGACGAACAAAAGAATAAATAAAGGTAGGTAAAAAAAGAAAAAGGAAGCGAAGTAGCTATTGTAACGCTGAAGGAGAATATTCTCGTACGTAAGCGTGTGCCTGTGTGAATGTGTGCGTTGTGTGATACACAGGGGGGGGGGGGTCAGAAGAATAGAGGTAGGTGACTACGCATGTATGAAATAGAGGAAGTATGAGGTGGTATGTGGTGTGTGAGTGTGATGCGTGTGTAGTGTGTGTATGCGTCTGTTGTGTGCGTGTGAGAAAACTACGTAAATCTTCAACTCATTCAGACACTTGTTGATGAATGTCAAGTTGAAAGCGTTGAGCTGAGACCGAACCCGTTGCTACCCAGCTGGGGGTCAACTTACAGCTGCCCACTCTATGACCAAACTACTACTAAATGACAACATCAGAGCAACTTAGAAATATTCCTTCCTTACTCGCTTCTGTTTTTTATTTTATTTTATTTTATTTTACTTTATTTTATTTTTAAACATTTCATGACATAGAGCACTTCACCGACACAGCATCCGCTGATGATGTATTTTGGTAGCGTTTTCGATTGTAGTGTTAATATTGTGTTGTTGGTATTGTTGTTGTGGTGGTGGTAGTGGTGATGGTGGTGGTGGTGGGAGGTAGTGTTGGAAGTGGGGGTGGTGTATTGAGGTGATGATGATGATATTGACGGTGATAATGGTGGTGGCGTAGCATTGTTGTTGTTGTTGGTGGTGGTTGTGATGATGGTATTGGCACAGTGAGTGGTATTGTAAGGATGGGAGTGTTGGTGTGTTAGTTAATGGTAGGGTGGCGTGATGATGTTTGGATGATGTGATAATGATGATGATGATGATGATGATGATGATGATGATGATGATGATGATGATGATGATGATGATGCGGTGGCGTGTTGTTGCTGTGGTCGTGGTGGCGTTCTGGGTGAGGTGAGGTATTGAGGTGTGATGGTGTTGGTGTGGTAGTCGCGTGGTACTGACATGGTGGTGATGGCGTTGTTGGCGGTGTTATCGATGTAATGGTTGTGATGGATGGTCTTGTCGTAGTGATGGTGGAACTATTATGACAATGCAATATCTGTTCAAGAGCAGTGTTTATTGCTGTTGATGTAGTAGTAGTAGTAGTAGTAGTAGTAGTAGTAGTAGTAGTAGTAGTAGTAGCAGAAGCTAAGAAAGAAGAAGAGGTAGTAGTAGTAATAGTTGTAGTTCTTGTGGTACTGTTAGTTGATGTTCTTGCAGCTGTTGTACTTTGATACTTAGATGCTGTTGTGATCGTAGTTTTAGTTGGTATTGTTTGTTGGCAGTAATTTGTATTGTTGCGGCGGTAGTAGTTCGTCGTATTGTAGTAGTTGGTAGGTAGTGTTTCTAATGATAGTAGATGCTTTCCTATAGTAGAAGTACTTCGTGTTGTTATGGTAGTAGTAGTAGTTGTTGTTGTTGTAGTAGTAGTAGTAGTAGTAGTAGTAGTTAGGGTTGTAGAAATGAGTTGCAGTCTGGAGCAACGTTAAACAAAGTGTCAATCTCAAGAACACAACACAAAGCCACCCTAAAGGAAATTATGTAAAAAGGGTACGAAAAGATGTGGTGGGAACATGTACTGGCGATGCTCGCTGCTTACATGCTTATTTTTAAAGCATATTTAAGTTGTTATTAAATATATTTAAATTGTAATGTTTATCGCTCGTAACGTGTTGTTCCTCGCATTTGCATTAAATGTATATTGAATTCTTAAATGTCAGTTGACTCGTTTCTTTTTGTCATTGATCATTAAGGTGGTTGTTCCGCTGAAATTTTTACTGAGAACATATTCTTCGTGGTTAGGTGATTCGCCATCTATTTCTAGCATATAGGAGTGCACTTTTGCTGGTCATTCCTCTTATTTTTGTCTATACATACACACACACACACACACACACACACACACACACACACACACACACACACACACACACACACACACACACATATATATATATATATTAATAAATTATAGGGTAGCAAAGAAAATTTTAGAAATTTTATTTACCACCAGTGGTCTAGCGAGAGTAAAAAAACAGTCAATAGCGAGAGTAAAAAAACAGTCAATATTATAGGCGTCTCTACATTTCTAATATATATATATATATATATATATATATATATATATATATATATATATATATATATATATGCATATATTTCCGGGTTCAGTCCCACTGCGTGGAACCTTGGGCAAGTGTCTTTTACTATAGCTTTGGGCTGACCAAAGCCTTGTGAGAAGATTTGATTGACAGAAACTGAAACAAGCCCTTTGCATAAATATATACGTATATATTCATGTATGTGTATATCTGTGTTTGTCCCCACTCCCTGCAATAGCTTGACAACCGATGCTGATGTGTTTATGTCTCCGTAACTTAGTGGTTCAGCAAAAAGAGACCGATAGAATAAGTTCTAGGCTTTCAATGAGTAAGTCCTGTAGTCAATTTCTTCGACTAACAGCCTTTAAGGCGGTGCTCCAGCATGGCCGCAGTCAAATGATTGAAACAAGTAAAAGAATAAAAGAATATGTGAATATTTTCGGTTTGGCTGCCAGCATTTCAAAAATTAAAGTTTACCGAAAATTTTAAAATTTGGCACAATAATACACTTGCCTAAACTGAATTGCTGGAGTTATTTCATTTTTCCAGAAAAGTGTTTATAAAAATTTATTGAGATTTAAAGTTTGATCATTTTCACCCAGTCAGGAAACAAGATTTGGAAACTGTCATTTTGTGCGTGACTGCACATTTTGTCGTCAACGTCCTGAAAATAGCACGTGTTGTCAATATTTGTAAACAACACGTATTATTCTGTTTTCAATTTTTCTATAATAAAAGCAAAGTTACTGGAGCTTGCTACCAAAGTCACACAGAACACAGCGTCAAATTTGTCAACACATGCTTCCTCGCAGATAAAAGACTTTTCAAAGACTGTTACTATGGCAACAGGGAAAATAGTTCTCATGTTCCGCTGAAATTTTTACTGAGAACATATTCTTCGTGGTTAGGTGATTCGCCATCTATTTCTAGCATATAGGAGTGCACTTTTGCTGGTCATTCCTCTTATTTTTGTATATACATACATACATACATACATATATATATATATATATATATATATATATATATATATATATATATATATATATATATATATTGAGAAATAAGTCGTCAGAATTTCGGGGAAAAAATCTTTTTATTTTTTCATTATTATTAGCGGTTTCGTTCGTTTCCCGAATTTGTCAAATAAAATTTTGTTAATGTACAAACTGCTTGTTCATTTATATAAAACATGTTTTTTTTTTTGGTGGGGGTGTTTAAAAGAAAAGAACATTGTTTTTGTTTTTTAGGGTGAGGTTCCTTTGACAATGGAGATGGATAGATAGAAATATTGATCGGTAGATAGGCTGATAGATAGACAGAGAGAGAGAGAGAGAGAGAGAGAGAGAGAGAAGGAAAATCCCCCTTCCTATTCACATTTATTTATTTATTTATTTATTTAGTTAGTTATTTATTATTGTATTGGAATAGGTTTAAGGCTAGTGACTTCTTCAAAAAAAAAAAATAAAAAAGAAAGAAAAAAACACGTGCGATGTGGTTATCACTTTGGGTTATATTTAGAGTATTCTAAATATAAATCAAAGAGGAAAAAAGAAGCAAAGAGGAGGCAAAAAGACTTTCAGTGATGGCCACACTGCACCTGTGCATTTTATTTATTTATTTTTTGTAAGAGGTCACCATCCTTAAACCAATTCCAGTACAATGGTAAATGACTAAATAAATAAATAAATAAATAAATAAATGGCGAATAGGAAGGCGGATCCTCCTTCCCTCTCTATCTATCTATCTATCTATCTATCTATCTATCTATCTATCTATCTCAATTCTCAAAAAAAAAACCCCCAAAGAAACAGACAAACCGTTGGCTTGCCGCGTCCCCAAAACATGTACCGAAGGAGATAAAAATCAAACATCCTGTCAACACCATGGTGTTTTGAGTGATCACTAGTGATGATGACGTTATTCCTCCATTCATCTTCCCACACGGCCTCAAACTCAGCGCGGAAGCCTACATCAAGTACCTGGAGGAGGTAGTGTTACCCTGGGTCAAGAGGATGGCCGCTGGAAGAGTCTATATCTGGCTATAGGTCTCGGCACCATGCCACACAGGCAGAAGGACCCAGTCATGGCTATCAGACAATTTCTAGGACCATATCACCCCTATCTCTGGTCACCTAACTCCTCATACTGCAAACCCCTTGATTATTATGTGTGGGGTGCAGTTGAGCGAGAGGCCAACAAAACTCTTTGTAACACCAAGGAAGAACAGATGGCATGGATTATGGCAGCATTCATCAACTTAAACAAGGAGACTGTTTAGAAGAGTCGCAGGAGATTCCGATGTCGTCTCGAGGCTGTGGATGAAGCCAATGGTGATTTTATTGAATAAATTTAATCGTTCGTATTTCAAGGTTTTTCTATGTAATTTTGGTAAATATATCTGTTAAAATGAGACGTCGGTGTTATTTTCATTTTTGCGTAATTTTGACGACAGTTTATTCACCGCACTCTGTATATACTTTTATACAACGGGCTTCGAAACAGCTTCTGTCTACCAACTTCACTCCGAAGGCCTTACAAGACACTTGCTCGAGGTGCCGCGCAGCGGAACTGAACCCAAAACCACGTTGTTACAAAACGACCCCCTTTACCCTTTTTCTTTTAATGTAATTGTCAATGGCGTAGCGTGAGTTATGGCTGCCCAGGTGTCAAATTTGTAACCTACTTCCTGAAATATAGCATACTTTTTATCCATAAAAAGTGGCCGCCGCGCAAAACCGCTCACCCCATGCGACATCACTGGCAGTAGTGCCGCGGAATGGGCCGCTGCACCCAAACTAATATTTGCTGCTGGTGCTACACAACTGTTTATTTGGCGCGTATATGGCATCCTGGTATATTCGTAGGTAGCCTCGGTATCTGGAGACGGTGTCAATATCCATTGCTCATAGACGCATAGAACATCATACACAGACATACACACACACACACGCACACAAACGCACACATGCACACGTACACGTACACACACTCACACGCACACACACACACACACACACACACACACACACACACACACACACACACACACGAAGCACGTGCGCGTTTTTCTTGGCCATCAGTCTAATTGAATATATTCACACTAATCATCATTTGTATTTAACAAAAGTGAAAGGTGTGTGTGTGTGTGTGAATATGTAATTACATATTCATTGGTTTTCCATTTATCCGTTATTCTATCTATCTATCTATCTATCTATCTATCTATCTATCTATCTATGTCTAACTATCTATCTATCTACCTATCTAACTGTCTATCTGCCTGTATGTCTGCCTGTCTGTCTACCTGTCTGTCTCTCCCTCTATGTATCTGTTTCTCTGCCTATCTTTCTATCTGTATCTCTATCTGTCTTTCTGCCCGCCTGTCTGTCAGTCTGCTTGTCTGCCTGCCCGTCTGCTTGCCTGCCTGTTTGTCTGTCCGTTACTCCATCTCTCTGTTTATCTATAGTATCTCGTTATACGTACACCCATGAGAATGTTTAGTTAGAAATATGATAGACAGTTTTGAGTTTTGTCTCTTGGAGGTCCAGTTATAAGTTTATCTAATATCAGATGATTTTTTTACTTCTTTACCTCTATATTAGCATCACTCAGTCTCTCTCTCTCTCTCACACTCTCTCTCTCTCTCTCTCTCTCTTTCTTTCTCTCTCTCTCTCTCTCACACACTCTCTCTCTCTCCCTCTCTTTCTTTCTCTCTCTCTCTCTCTCTCTCTCTCTCCTGCTTTTCCTTCATCTTCCTTTTCCTCTCTTTTTCTTTCTCCTACCCTGTCTTATTCGTACGCCATTATTTGCTCCCCTGTACCTGTCCCAACAACGATCTAAATATTAGCCAACCGCTTTGCAAATGCATACATACTTGGTCTCTAACGCTCACACATCATACTCAGATGCAAACACACATGTACACGCATAGACACACAAGTATGAACCTCTGCAGAACGAGCAAGTCATAAATTTATAAAACACATTCATATATTTACCGATACGCATACGTCTATATGGCTGGTATACATGTTTGCACAATGAAAGGAAGATCTCTCTCTCTCTCTCTCTCTCTCTCTCTCTCTCTCTCTCTCTCTCTCTCTCGCTCGCTCGCTCGCTCTCTCACTCGCACCTCTTTCTGTACACGTAAATGTAAGCACACATATAATAATGCATGTCTTTGTACACGCGTGCACCCCTCCACACACACACACACACACACACATACACTCCCATTCAGACATATGCGACTGTGTTCAAGTAAAAATTAAAGATTTTAAAGTTAAATTTCTGTTATACTTATGATTCGTTTGGGACAAGGTGTTCTTAAATTACTTTAATCCATTAAGGTTTCAAGATCTCGGCCTCAACATCAGAGTGAAATGATGGTTATAAAAGCATGTTGTTCGCGTACTTTGTAGAGATCATAAGTTTGATAAGTGTAACACATGTATCTCTTGGTCCTTGAGTTACTTTGTAAATTCTGTCGTTTGCAGATAATGAATTAAACACACACATACAATGAATTCTATTTATCCTGTTTGTTCCATCAAACCTTCCTTCTCACCCAATCTCTCTCTATCTCTCTCCGTCTTTCTCTCTCTCTATCTCACCCTTTCTTTTTCTCTGTATATACATACATGCATACTTGCATGCAGTGTATCTTTTACTTCTTTCAATCATCATTAGCTATGCTTAGGCATCCCCCCTTGAAACATTTCAGAGGAGCGACTCCAGTACTATAATTTTTGAATGTCTGGTACCTATTCTATCACTCTGTTTGGCCGAACCGCTAGAATTCGGGGATGTAAACATAGCAACACTGCTTCTTAAATGGTGACAGGGGGAGGGAGAAACACACACACACACACACACACACACACACACACACACAAACACACACACACACACACACACACACACGGATATATATATATATATATATATATATATATATGTATGTATATATATTGTGCCTGTAAAGGTGTATTTTTTGCCTGTAAGGGTGTGAACTTGTTAGCCACCTTATTATTACCTTTTTGATATCATTAATAAAGGTAATAATACATTTATATATATATATATATATATATATATATATATATATATATACACTATCGGGCGTCTTTTAAGCTAGTATATAGCTTCCATCAGAGTCCTATCCCAATGATGATCACATTCGTCGCAAAAAAAAAAAAAAATCATGTAAAAAAAATCACCGGAAACAATTACAGTAATGAAAACATAGGAATCCAAAATTTCAGGATTGCAGGTCCGGATTCGGCACGGAATGTTTTAATTTACTCATGGAGTCAGCCTGATTCCAAAATGGTATGATATGTGGATTTAAGACAAGCTGGTAGAATCATTACCGTGCCGGACAAAATTGGATATACATGGATTTACATGTAGTGTTAAGCAACGGTTAACTGTCATGCTATTTCATTCGAAATGGCCACACACACACACACACACACACACACACACACACACACACACACACACACACACACACACACACACACACACACACACACGTCTACTTTGATCCTATGATCCTTCGATGACTTCAACCCAAAGACCAAAGATATTCCCCTTCAGCCAATAACAAATTTTTCGTTCAATTACTTTCGATGAAAATTGCCAATCTGCTTCTGTAATAATCCCTCACATTCTCTATACATTATACAAAGAAATTTCCCCTACATACTATGATTCTTTTAATGAAACTCATTTCACAACCCATGCTGCATAAATTTGCTTGTAACCGTTTTCTCTTAATCAACCAAGTTTTGTTCCACCTATCTTTCACCTCTCTTCCCCCGCCCCACACTTCTCTCGTTATTGTCCCCTAATGATTGATACTTTCTCCTCTTTCTTTCAATGATTCGAAAAGTTTCATAATGTAACGAAACAGTTTGAAATCTGTCAGTGTTTATTTAAATAATTACTTTTGAAATCAGCTAAGTCAAGACTTCATTTCCATGGTGGCTTACTGATTTCCCACGAAATAACACTTTCATATCCATCACATTCACGTTTTATGTAACATATGTATGTATGTATGTATGTATGTATGTATACATGTATGCATGCATGTGTGTATCTATGCATGCATGTGTGTATGTGTGTATGCATGTACTAAATTTTTACAAGGAAAAGTTTGACTGTGACTTCGAAGTCATTGTCGAAACTTTTCATGTAAAAATTCAATAAACATGTAATATCCTTCAGTTTGATAAACACACACACACACACACACACACACACACATACACACACACACACACACACATATACACACAAATAATAGAGCACTCAATCGGTATTTAAAAGGTACGAGTTCGAGACTGAACTTCTTCTAAGTGGTGCCCTAGCATGGCCGCAATCTAATGACTGAGACAAGTAAAAAAATATCTACATGCATACATCCATACGTACACACACACACACACACACACACACACACACATATATATATATATATATATGTGTGTGTGTGTGTGTGTAAATGTTTTCCAGCCATGGAGGTGGAGTTAAACTTGCGACGGGCGGACTGTTGTCTCGTTCGGAGAGGAAGAAAATTATAACCTCAGTCACATCCACACCCTAGAAACCGGGTTCAGCTCCGGCCTTATGAATCCTTTGGTTCATGAGAGATCTACACATGACTGTGGAATATTCGGCCACTTACTGATTACACCGTGTAACGCGATTTTTGTCCGTGGGTAGCAACTATTATTTCCTATTTGCTCATCCTTAGAAAATATGAAAAATGGCTAATATTTCCTTCAAAATTTGCTTGTGTTACATTTATTCAAACCCCTAAGAATCCCTCTCAACACATGATTACGATGCTCGCCCCTACTACTCCTGCTCATGACCAGAGATGCACATATTGTGAGCCATTACGGGACATGCTTAGTGGTGAAGGTCAAGCAACTGATCAGCAAATCTGTGGTATTGCGCAGAATATTTGCTATAACGATATTTCTGCTTCAGCAACCCAGCGCTGAATCTGTCTGAAATGTAATGGAAAATAAATCAGTTTTAAAACATTGATGTTCGAGTCACAAGAGCAAAGTTTGAAGGGAATAGTAGTCACTTCTCTTGATTTCTAGATAGAAGCAAATAGGAAATAACACTTAGTGACTAAAGACAAAAACAAATTAAAATTTTGTTTCACAGTGTTATATAAGTAGGTAATCCAGTCGATCGTACGACTGAATATTAATAGTTGAAACCAACCGAGACCGACCGAGATTCATTTCCATATACATGCATAGTTACCAGCCACAAGGAATCAATACATGTTACTATGAGGTCGTTGATTAATGCATTTTTAATTAGTATTTTTCTTTTATGCTTAAAGTGACGAGATTCCTATAATTTCATCATTTTGTGCACATGATGTCATCTTCGAACATTTTCCATCTTCATTTTTAGTGCAATGGACATAAAGATCTTTCGACCAGAAGACGAACTTCCTCTTTGAGTTCTACACAGCATTAGTATACCACTTGCTCTGCACAGAGGGAGGGTGCCATTGTTATACTCAATGGGGGTATGTCAGGTGTTTTATTCACTAGAATAGCACGTGCTGCTCCGTCGAAGTGTATCAAATGTTCTACTCAGCAGGAGTATACGACATGCTTTACAAGGGTGTAGACACACATATACACACAAACCTATATATATATATATATATATATATATATATATATATATATATATATATACATACAGATATAGGGCAGGGAATCGTCAATTAGTAATAAAATTAATAATTAAGAATTTTGCCAAGTAGTTCAGTATGAAAAAACCTTTATCGGTAAAACCATTTATAATCATAAATATACAGGGATTAGCAAGAGTTGCTTCTCCAACATACTGAAATTTTAGAAATAGCAGTCAAAGAACTACTGATTCCAAACTATAAATTTTTTTCTCTAACGGCTGGCGATATTTATGGCACACACAGAACAAAAAACAGAAGAGAAAAGCAAAAACAAACCTGCCTTTAGTTAATTGAGTACGACGTTTCACGGTTAAAATTTCCCATGAGTTATATAGACACTTTCAAATTTATTCGAATATTGGGCTGAAGATCGGAATAGAGTACCTTCATACTCTTAACCGTGAAACGTCGTACTCAATTAACTAAAGGCAGGTTTGTTTTTGCTTTTCTCTTCTGTATTTTGTTCTGTGTGTGCCATAAATATCGCCATCCGTTAGAGAAAAAAAAAATTGTAGTTTGGAATCTGTAGTTCTTTGACTACTATTTCTAAAATTTCAGTATGTTGGAGAAGCAACTCTTGCTAATCCCTGTATATTTATGATTATATATATATATATATATATATATATATATATTCTGACGACTTTTTTTTCTCAATATATATATATATATATATATATTGAGAAAAAAAAGTCGTCAGAATTTTGGAAAAAAAATCTTTTTATTTCTTCATTATTATTAACGCTTTCCTTCCTTTCTCGAACTTGTCAAATGAAATTTTGTGAATGTACAAACAGCTTGTTCATTTCTATAAAACAAATTTTTTTGGCGGGGGGTTGTTTAGAAGAGAACATTGTTTTTGCTTTTTGGGCCGAGGTTCCATGACAATGGCGATGAATAGATAGAAATATAGGTAGGTAGATTGGCTGATATATATATATATATATATATATATCTTCGAAACGTCGAGTTAGAATAGAGGCAGCTGATGAATAATTCCAAGTGGCTTTCTGTTTTCCTATGTGTTCGTTCCGTTGTCTGTAGTTCATTGTTCTAACGTCCTGTACCTTGATATGCATCTATATACACATGTAGATGAAAGTATATACATATATGTGTGTATACGTGCATATATATTTTTTGTATTATATATATATATATTTATATATATATATATATATATTGACCGTTGACTAAACACTATTCAATTTTTTTTCTCCGTGTTTTTCTCCTTGTCTCCGTATTCTTTCTGTTGAAGAGCGTAGCTCGAAACGTCAAAGACTTTCCGTATTCCCGAGCGTCATACTAATATATCCTTTTGTTATTTACACCACCTGTCCTCGTCTGTTGTTATTATTTGTATATTCTCCCATATATATATATATATATATATATATATATATATATATATATATATATATATATATAGATAGATAGATAGATGGATAGATGTATATAGTTAGACAGATAGACAGATAGGTAGAGGGAGAAAGAGAGAAGGGGTATCCTCCTTCCTATTCGCCATTTATTTATTTATTTAGTCCTTTACCCTTGTAATGGAATGGGTTTAAGGATGGTAACCTCTTTCCTCAAACACATCCCACTCACTGTCGCAGAAGGTACTATACTCACAAATTTTGATGTCACCAAACTCTATATTTAGATACCTCACACTTTAAGCCTAGAAGCAATCAAACACTGGGTAGAGAAACATAGAGAACGGATAAATTAACACACCAAGACTGACTTCATCACCAAGGCCACACGCCTAGTGCTAGAAGAAAATACCTTTAGATTCGGTAATAAAACATATCGATAGTTAAGGTCACGCCTATGGGTACGCAGTTCCCCCCCCCCCCCCGCCCCATATGCAAACTTAGTTATGGGAGACTTGGAAGAAAGACTTTATAAGGAAGTAGTAAAAACTTTTGATTAGGAGAACATGAAATATATCATTAAAAAGTGGAAACGCTTCCTTGATGATTGCTTCATCTTCTGGGACAAATCGAATTAAGATCTGAATATATTTAACAATATACGGAACACACTTCACTCATCCATCAAATTCACGACAGAATCCAGTTGCAATGAACTACCATTCCTGGATATCCACATGAAAATACAGAACTCCTCAGTCACAACAGACATATTTTACAAAAGAACTGATACACACCAATATTTAAATTTCTACTCTTGCTATCCATCACACATCAAAAGAAACACCCCTTACAGCCTAGCAAGATGCATCTGTGCTATAGTGACTGACCCAAAAATACGTGAAATCCGACTCAACTAACTCAAAGGCTTCCTCACAATGCAGAAATACCCCTAAGGATTAATTACTGAGGGAATTAAAAAGGCGATGAAAGTGAGCATCACCCAACTGCGGATATCTAAGGAAAAAGTTAATGAAAACACGATTCCGTTCGTTAACACACACAGTCCTGGAATAACCAACATCTTTCACGCCATAAAATCGAACTTACCTATACTCCTACAAAGCCCCAAAAGGAAAAAATCTGATTGAAAAAAACACCTTACGGAATAGCAGGCGCCAACCAAAAAATCTTAAAATCACCTCACAAGGGCAGAATTCAAATTAGAGAATGAATCAAAATTCTTAGTAAATGAATGTGGAGATAGGAGATATGGAACATACAACAATATCAACAACTTCAAATACTTGGAAAGTGGTTCCCACATAAAATTCAAGAGCGGATACCTTTTTAAAATAAATGCAGATATGAACTGCAAAACGCAAAACCTTATATACTGCATTACCTGCCCAAACAGCAAGGGAAATTCCTTCTGCCAACGTGATAGCATCCACAGGCAACATATCCTACAAGAAGAATTACGCAAGATTCCATTAAAGAAGCATCTGGAAATATGCAGCGACGGAAAATACAAAGTTTTCCCCTTTTACAAATGTGCACGGGACGGTCCGCAATACCGAAAAGCAATGGAACTACATTTCATTAAAAGATTCTCTCCAAAATTGAATGTTTGAAAGAGAAGCAGAGACTGTACATTTTGTAAGTGTTATACTAATGTTCTCTAACGCAAAATCATGAAATTGAAAGAGGCGTGATCGAAGCAACACAGTATAAACATGGACATGTTCCCAAACACATACACACAAGCACACACACACAAACACGCACACACTCACACAAACATGCACACACATGTACACAAAAACACAAACACACACACACACGCACTTCATCAAGGGATTCTCCTCAAGATTGAATGTTTGAAAATGAAGAGGAGAATTTGCATTCTTTATTCCAAATGTGGCTCAACTCTCACCTGTCTTCGTCTTCTGATTTTCTTTTGTGAATTCTCCCCAATATATATATATATATATATATATATATATATATATATATATATATATATATATATATATATTATATTCATTTCCTTTTATTCCTTTATCGATTTTTCAAATTGTTAATTTGCAAATATTATACTAATGTTTTTACATGCAGAACCACATTTCATCAAAAAATTCCCTCCAAAAATGAATGTTTGGAAGCGGTGACAGTACATTTTGAATTCGAAATATAACTCAAAGAGGAGAAAAAGAAAGAAAGAGGGAAAAAAGAAGGAAAAAAGGGGAAGAGAGAAAGAAAGAAAAATGACTTTCAGTGATGATCAAACCGCACCTGTTTTTTTTTTAAGAGGTCACCATCCTAAAACCCATTCCAATACAATGGTGAAGGACTAAATAAATAAATAAATGTGTGAATGGTGAATATGAAGGGGGATACCCCTTCTCTCTCTCTCTCCTTCTACCTATCTGTCTATCTGCCTAAGTATCTATCTATCTATCTATCTATCTATCTATCTATCTATCTATCTATCTATCTATCTATCTATCTATCTAGTTAGCTAGCTAGCTATCCATCTCCATTGTCATGGAACCTCACCCCACAAAAACAAAAACAAGAGACCGATAGAATAAGTACTAGGCTTACAACGAGTAAGTCCTGGGGTCGATTTGTTCGACTAGAAGCGGTGCTCCAGCATGACCGCTGTCAAATGACTGAAAGAAGTAAAAGAATAAAAGCATATATGTATATATAATTAATATTTAGCAGAAATAACACGGTGACTTAAAGGCAGAACGTTTCGTACGTTAGCACTTGACAAGCTGAATCAATTTGTTACTTCTGCCAGGAAATATATACATATATATATATATATAAATATATATATATATATATATATATACATACATACATACATACATATATATGTATATATATATATATATATATATATATATATATATATATATATATATATATATATATATATATATATATATATATATGTATATATATAGCTTTCAAGTTTTGGCACAAGGCAGCAACTTCGGGGCAGTAGGATAAGTCGATTATATTAATTATAGTGCGCAGCTGGTACTTATTCTATCGACCCCCAAAAGGATGAAAGCAAAGTCGATTCCGGCGGCATATGATCTCAGACTGTAAAGTCGGAAAAAATGTCGCTAACCATTTTGTCCGGCACGGTAACGATTCTGCCAGCTCGCCACTATAATTCTGCGAAATACTAATAAATACACTCATGTTTTTGAGTTCTATTTTTACTGTTTACATCGCCAACCCCACCGCTCGCTCTCTGTCTGTCTGTCTCTCTCACTCTCAGTCTCTCTCTCTCTCTCTCTCTCTCTCTCTCTTTCCCTCTGTCTCCCTCCCTCTGTCTGTCTGTCTCTCTCTACGCGCGCGCTCATTCACACGTACACACATGTATGTATTTATATATGTATGTACGTTGTAAGTATTACAATGTAATACGGCCTATTCAGTATATGTGTGTGTATGTGTGTGTGTGTGTGTGTGTGTGTGTGTGTGTGTGTGTGTGTGTGTGTGTGTGTGTGTGTGTGTGTGTGTGTATTCACATGCATACATATGCGTAATACCACTCGGAAGTCTACGAAAGCATCGCTGTAACAGCGTCACCGATTCAGCTAAATCAATGCACTCCCTCAGCATTCGTCACTTGGTGACATATGTGAGAACATTACCAGTGAGAGCTGGTACAGCTATTTACAATCCCTTACACAGACGTTCAACAATAACATAGCAATGCTAACAACGACAACAACAACAGCAACAAAGAGTCGTGTCTATATATATATACATACACGCACACACACACACACACACACACACACACACACACACACACACACACACACACACTCATATAGGACTTCCTTATACAAACAACATTAATAATAATAATAATCGATGTTATCATTCCTACCATCGGGTGGATCTCACAGTCGTCTCATAATAACTGCTGGCACCTTTTGTAAATGTATCATTGTCTGGTACACACACACACACACACACACACACACACACACACACACACACACACACACACACACACACACACACACACACACACACACACAACACAAACACACACACACAATCACACAAAAACACACACATGCACGCACGTACGCATTCATGTTTACACCCTCACACGCATGTATGTACGTTTTGATATTTGCGAATGTGGGGTACAGTTTTTCTAATAAACATGCTATATTGAAAACAAAACTTCTCTCTAATTTTAACATTTATATATTAAGGATGCTTTTCTTTAGTCATTTATGTTTTCTTAGGGATAATAAATTCCTAGTTAGCTCGACGTTTATAGAGACCTCCTTGGTTTATATTCTGGATGAAATTATCGCAGTGGTAGTTGTGTGTGTGTGTGCATACACACACATATATGTACACACATGCACACACATATATACAAACTCAAACACACACAAAACATATTTATACATACATACCTATATATTATATATAATATATAATATATAATTAAAAATAAATGTTTTTTTAAATGCATAAAAACAACATCGAACATTAGCTGAATAAAGGACTGGATAAAGACTGAATAAAGTACATGTGGAATACTATTTATAGTAGATATACACTCATTATATATGTATATATAATTGTATGTATATATGTATATATGCGTACATCCAAAATCTCTATCCACCGATCGATGTCTGTATTTTAAAGTGGAATAAAAACAAATGTTGTCTCAAAAGAGAATACTTTAATGTTTCGATAGAGTATAGATCGATGAATTAATTACCAGACAGAATTAAGCGTTATATTTGATTACATTTTGAGAGCAACTAGGTACAGACTTTATAAAAGAGTTTAGGGTAGGTCGTAAATCTATCTATCTATCTATCTATCTGTCTATCTATCTATCTATCTATCTATCTATCTATCTATCTATCTATCTATCTAAAGATGGGTGAATGTAGCAAGGATGGCACGTGTGAACGACGGAACCATCTTGAGCATAACCCTATGAACAAGAAAAAAAAATAAAACAAAAAGGCAAAAGAGAGTCACTTACTGTTATAGTTTCTTCAATGAGAATATTGACCAAGGTTACCGTGGTCTTTTCCGTGGGCTTTTCCTTCCACGGCTAAACCTAAACTGTCCTCCCCTCTTTTTACACGAGAACATTACTGTGTGATACACGATCCCTATTGATCGGCCTTTCCTTTTCTTTTTTTTTTCGATCCCTTTTGATCGAACTGCCCCTTTTTCCCTTCCTACGATCCCTTTTGATCGACACCACCAATTTTTTTTTTTTTTTTTTTTTTTTTTCCTTCCTTCCCCCTCCCAAAAAGAAAAGCTATACATTGTATTTGTCCCATCTTCGTTGAGCCCTGTGTGGCTAATAAAAGAAATGTATCTATCTATCTATATGTCTTTCTGACTGTCTGTATGTATGTCTTTACAAAAGATATATTTTACGGGTCTATACCTGCACCCACGCTATTCAGTAGGATCTTTGGCACAGTGCACTAAAAACTACACCATAAAAGTTTTATGCAATTGTAGCAGACTCTGCATCAGAACAGAAAGCACAACTACATCGATTGTTGGTTTTCAGTATGCAAATGAGGGGACAGTTAGTGCGACCTCAGAAGAACTACAAACAAACTGTCACCGATAATTTTACTGCAGTATATAAGATCTCGGGTCTAACTCTCAACATGAATAACATAATGGATTTTGCATCAGCAAACACCCAACAAACTGGAGCCCGCTCCAGCTATCAGTTACGCGGTGAAATAGTGTTGGAAAACGAAGAGAACCTATAATAACATGGTAGTTAACTGTTACGGAACACAAACGTTTATGAGAGGATACAACAGGATAATTTTGATTGCTTGAGAAGACGAATGTATGACGAGCATGATCCAAGACAATCAAACTTATAGTACGTAAAACAACTATTTTACCCAGTCTCCCATGGGAGATGTATATTCTGTATATCCAAATAGCAGAACAGAATGAGGAACGTTAATATGTTTCAGAACCCCAATACATTCTGCATTTAAATCATAGTTAATATTGGATATCAGCCACGATGAGCTGCCCACGTCTCGCAAATGCTGGACCATTGCATATCGAAAAATGGTTTCTCCATTCTAAAGGACATGTACTTCAGGGGAAAAAATAAAAACGTGACAGACCTACTAAAAGGAAATTCGAAAAATTTGTAACATCAATGTGTACGAGTGTGAATTGTTGGTAAATATGCAACATAAATATCTCAATGGTGTGAGCACAAATAGTGCGGAGCGATCAACCAAGCGACTCTTCTTATACGAGATAAGAAATGCTTAATCTGCGATCAAACTTGTCGACTCTGCACTGGCCGACATAGCGCGTGCGAAAGTGAGTGAGCGAGTGAGTGAATGAGTGTGTGTGTGTGTGTGTGTGTGTGAGAGAGAGAGAGAGAGAGAGAGAGAGAGAGAGAGAGAGAAAGAGAGATTGAGTTGTGTGTGTATAATATAATATAATATAATATAATATATATATATATATATATATATATATATATATATATATATATATATATATATATGTATGTATGTATGTTTGTATGTGGAAAATCATCGAAGCGGAAGCACTGTCACGTGCAACATTATCACGGTAATGAGTCAAGGGTACATTTTATCACCGTCCTTGTTCTTGTCAGCGGCCGACTTCACAATGACTCGGTTCATGAATAATTCGATCTTAGGGATTCGTTGGAGACTCAGTAGACTGGCAAGAGATGACAACAAGTCTTTCTGACATCAGCTCCCGACTTTGCCTCCGTATAAAAGACCAAAATAGAGAGGCCTAATACACAGGCGAAAATCAACCGAAACCCGACCATCTTGGTGGACAAGATAGTGAATTTCATGATACATTTATATACCTAGGTAGTAACATTGGCAGAAATGGTCGTGCTCTTCCATTCACTAAAGGACTAAAATTCCTCTAAACTCTATCTATATATATGTATGTATGTATGTATGTATGTATGTATGTATGTATGTATGTATGTATGCATATCAAAGGAAAGAAAATAGACAAAAAGTGGATGTATGAATAATTTATTTGTATGATAAAAAAAATGTTGAAAATTTTTTTTTAAAACATAACAATACAAATAAATTAATTATAAGGCTCAAAATATGTGAAAAAAACCTACATATATGTTTCAGTACTATCCCCTAGTTGAAAAGGAATTCTAAGCATTTGGTTAAATGCCAAGAAAGGTATCATTTTTTAACTATGTGGGGCAGAACCTTTTCACGGCTAATTTGAGCTTATAGAACTTAGGTAGGCATCCTTCAAAGGAAAAATATTAACCTAAGTTCTATAACCCTGAAGAGGTACAGCCCCCACCATATAGTTAAAGCATTATTTTAGCTTCGATATGTGGGATAGAGAGTTGCTGATGAAGTCACAAGGTGTGTGACGAAACATCTTTGACAAAGAAACTAAAATAATAATAAAACTGAAGTGTAGACCAAATATATGACCCAACCCCCAGTATAACAACATACATACATGCAAGCAAGCAAGCAAGCATATTATATGTGTGTGTTTTATCTTGCTTTCAAATTTTGGTACAAGGCCTGCAATTTCGGGAGAGAGAATAATTCGATTACATCGATTCCAGTGCTCACCTCGGACAATTTTATCGAATCGAAAGGAAGAAAGGTGAAATCTACCTTTGTAGAGCTTGAACTCAGAACATAAGGACGGACAAAATATCGCTAAGCATTTTGCCCTGTGTGCTAACGATCCCGCCAGGTGTTAGAATTTAAAGACACGACTATGTTTCAGTTTAATAATCTTTATTACAGATTTTTAATATTTCCTTATGCGTCTGTTGTGTTTAACTTCGAATAATTGCAAACTAATGGACTTGAAGATTAGACGGTAATGGATGCTGGAAGTCAGTGGGTTGGTCGTGGTGGTGTTATCGATAGTGGTAGAATATATGTAGTGGTGGCGTTGGTGGTGATAGAACTGGTGGTAGTGTTGCTAGATTGAGATGTAGTGCGGTAGAAATATAGCCATAAACATTAGGAGAATTGCCAGAGCCAGTAGGCGTTGAAGAGAGGAGTGAGATTAAAACACACGCACGCACGCACGCACGCACGCACGCACACACACACACACACACACACATACACACACACACACACACACACACGCACACACACATACACACACACATCCATGTGCTTGCATTTATGTGTGCGTGTGTATATATATGCGTGTGTGTGTGTGTGTGTGTGTATGTGTGCATATATCTATATTATGTATGTATATAAATATGTATGTATCTGTATGTGTGATTGTACATATATTGTGTGTATATTGTAAGTGTAAATATATATCCTTGTATGTATATATGTGTGTGTATATCCGTATTATATGTATATCTGCTAATAGATATATGTATTTGTGTGTGTGTATATACATATATATGTATATATACACACAACCTCCCCACACACACACATACATACACACACACATATATATATATATATATATATATATATATATATATATATATATATATATGCAGACACACACATAAACACACACACACACACACACAAACACACACGCACACATATATGGTTGTCTATTATACATACACGCACAGGGGAGAGAGGGTGACAGCGAGGAAGAGATATAGGGGCGTAGCGAATATAGTTATCACAAGCGGTCCAGTTTATTAGATTAACCGACTAAGAAGCTTATAACAACAGTGGGAATCAAATTTCTAGTTTACACAAACCGTTCTTGTTTCCTTTCTTTCGTTTTGTTTTGTTTTGTGTATTGACGGTTATCTTCAATAAGGCATTTGTTGACAGAACCTACAGGTAGTTGGACATGTCGTGTTTTAAAACCAATTAGCAGTGGAGTCTGTATTAATTTCTCTCGCCACAGTACAACAACTTGATGAGGACTTCAATCGTGAACTCTCTTCCTGGGCGGATTCTTTCACTTAATTGTTATTAATATTCTTCGCTCTCACACTCCTGTTCCTGGTGGACTGCTAGAAACGTTATACCGTAACACTTGAATATATCGCTTGCTTAACAGAATTTCATTTTGTCTCTATAAATACAGATTTTGAATTCTGTCTGGGATCTACATTGATTCGTATCTCTAAGATGGGAAATTTTAAAAATAAAGTGCCGGTAATATCCTTCTGAAGGTGGCGTGCTGGAAGAATCATTAGCACGTAAGACAAAATTGCTTAGCAGTATTCCTATCGGTTCGTTCAAACACATGTTCAAAACTTGCTGACGTCATCTTTGCTTTCATCCCTTTGAGGTCGATGAAATAAAGTATCAGCTAAATATTGAAGCTGTAGAAATCAAAATTGCTGGCTTTGAACCCAGCAATAGGCCGGCGTTCTGTTGAGAAGAAATGCTGTGATCTCAGTCACTGATACGCCATGGAAACCGAGTAACCGGTCTTATGAGTCCTAGGGACCGAGACAAGAAATATCCCTCTCATATAAACTTGTAACCCTCCCCTGAATTCGAATGAATGTGGATTAACAGAAACAGAAGAGGAGTAGTTCAGATTTGAGTAAATTAAAGTTTAAAATGTTTATTTCCATTGTATCGAAGTCCTACTTTGAAATGCAGCCAGGTTCAACGTTTTATGGTATTTACTCAGACGAAAGAGAGTGTACCTCTGACCCCCTGAGATCCCAAGGATTAGTGAAATCGATGTGGCTGATATGATGTGTTTTAGCATTTTGGTGTCTTTAACAGTGTCCACTCAGTTGTAGACATTAAGGTCAAGTTTTCGATCTGAGTATTATCTTCTCAATAGTCTTGGGGGTACTTAAAATGTCATGGATGCTGCATTTTCCTTCACTTAGCCAGCAAAAATGTCCGATAACCATTTGTTCATATTATCACATGGCGCATTCACTGAAATAACATAGCCTTGACTTTTGACACTATTATTATCCAGACTGTTATGGGGTCTAATTCGCGGGCAGATCGTTTTAGATCACGTATATAGATCTATGTAATAAGTGAACATAGCGTGCACTTATTATCCATGATGCCTCATGACACATTCGCTGGCCAAATACAGCCTTAGCTTTTGGAACAACTATCATTCATACAATCACCTGGCCCTCTGAACACGTGACCACGTTCAACTAACAAAACTGTACCCCTAACTAATAGCAATTCAAACCATAATCTCTTCATAAAATGGATCAAATTTTCAATCTCCATTTAGATTCGAGATAAATAGGGTATAGCACCAGGTCCATCCACCTCCCTCAATTTTTGATAATCATGGAACTACGAAACTAGTTAAGTAAATGTCAATACATTTTTCTAAAGTGCATTTTCAACATTTTTTATAATTCTACGGGTGTGATAAAAAAAAACAACAACTTTTCCTTACACACGCATACATATACATAAGTGTATGTATGTATGTATGTATGTATGTCATTATTCAGTTTTATTTCAAGATTTCTAACCAATAGAGAAAGAGTCGGTTTCTAACCTACATCCAAGAGTCTTTCATTGGAATTTCAACATCAACAACAGAATATTTTTGTATGCATGTATGTATACGTACAGATTTGTATACGTACAGATTGTATACGTACAGATTTGTACGTTTTATTTTATGTGTCTTCTCATGCATATACTGGCATATCCAAACATGCTCATATATGTATATATGTATGTACCATGTATGTATGTACGTACGTATGTATGTACGTACGTACGCATGCATGTACGTACGTATGTATGTATGTATGTATGTATGTATGTATGTATGCAATGCCAGGTTCCTTTTAGTAATATGTAATCCAGTAACATGTAACTCTGTACAACCTACCGCATTGTCAGACCGTCGGCGACTAAATCGGCAGCCCTTCCAGGCCTGCTTGGTAAGGAGGGTGGTTTTCGTTGGACATCCCGCAACACGAAAAACAAAACATGTCAAAGAAAAGATGAACTCAGTAGAATCAACAGCCATCCAACATCTGGGAATGAAAAACCCTTAGCCTTTCTATAGCGATTTCTCTAGAAGGTAATTCCAAAATAACACTCGCCTCATTGCGAAACCGGAGATGTAGACTTATTGGCTTTGCAAGCGGGAATCTTAGCGGCGTTGTGCAAGCCATTATTGACTTTAAACTTAAGCGTGGGCCTTGATGACAGGCATTGTGGTCAACATCTCAGATAAGTTAATTTGTCAGTGACAGCCATACACGTCTCCGAATCGTATGTATGTATGTATATGCATATGTATATGCGTTTTTCTATGTATGGATCAGTCAATTTTTTGCTTGCATTTTGTTCACAAGCATATACCCATGAGATGTATTCTCAACAGTGTTGCTGGAGGTTTTGCATTCATGTTGCAATTATAACAAATACTAATAAAAATAATCATGATAATAATAATTATTATGATTATACTTGTTAATATTCGTCGTTAATTATTCATCATACTACAGGTGTGTTATCAGTCACTTCCAATCTGCCACATTCACCTCAGTATTAATATCAATATAGGTTCATTCATCATAATTTTATTTTGACGTTTATTATCATTTGTTTCATCTAAAACCCATGGGATATTACACAGGATATTCTATATCGAACAGCGATATTGATATTATGTATGTATGTATGTATGTATGTGCGTATGTATGTATGTATGTATGTATGTATGTGTGTATGTATGTATGTGTGTATGTATGTATGTGTGTATGTATGTATGTATGTATGCATGTATATGCATGTATGTATGTGTGTGTGTATGTACACATACATACACGCACCGACAGACAAACACACACGTTTATATATACATATATTGATTTGGTAGAAAAAAAGAAGGAAAAGTTCGACTCGTGTAGTTTTTTTTTCAATTTCTGCCAATGCACACACACACGCACACACACACACGAACACACACACACGCACACACACACACACACACACATTGTATATGTTGTGTGTACATGTTTATGTGCGTGGATATATATTTATGATTGCATATATATATGTGTATGTGTGTGTGTGTGTATGTAAGCTTGAGGGTATAACTGTACGCACATACTACTACTACTACTACTACTACTACTTATTTCTTTATTGTCCACAAGGGGCTAAACATAGAGGGGACAAACAAGGACAGACAAAGAGATTAAGTCGATTACATCGACCTCAGTGCGTAACTGGTACTTAATTTATCGACCCCGAAAGGATGAAAGGCAAAGTCGACCTCGGCGGAATTTGAACTCAGAACGTAACGGCAGACGAAATACCGCTAAGCATTTCGCCCGGCTTGCTAACGTTTCTGCCAGCTACTACTACTACTACTACTACTACTACTACTACTACTACTACCACCACTGCTGCTGCTACTGCTGCTGCCGATGCCGCTGCTGCTACTATTATTCTTAATTATATCGGTAAGTGGCAACATTACTAGAATGCCATAACAATCACGTGATCATGTGATCGGCTAGACTATCAGGTATTGTTACACATCGCTGGTCACAATGCACCTTGCATCATTTTAGCTTACGAATGACGCCACCCCGCTGGCTAGACAAGCAAACCGACATTTCACCCCTCATCAAAAGAGGGACTGGAGCAACGTGAAATGAAGTGTTTTGCTCAAGAACACAACGCACCGCCCAATCTGTCAATCGAACCTACGAACTACCGATCACTGAGTGCAACACACTTGCCACAAGGCCACGCAGCATATTAACACCTTGCTATATTTAGCTCCACCGTTTATCTGTCCATTGTTCAAATCTGGCCAATGTTAACTTTCTCTTTCATTCTGCCAGGGTTCGATAACATAAGTAGCAGTCTATTACCGGCATCAATTAAACTCGCTACACATCTCACCCCTAACCCCCACCCCTTCAAAAGGAAAATATGTTGTTTTGTTAATGTTGCCACCTGTTGTTTCTCTTACTAAGGCCAGACATCGTAAACCCAGCCGAAAGGGTCAAAAACGTCTTGTAGCGTTTAGTCATGTCTGGGTTTAATCAAGTATGAATGCATCCAATAAAATAGGTATACTGGTGTCAAATACTACTACTACTACTACTACTACTACTACTATTACTACTACTACTACTACTACTACTACTACTACTACTACTACTACTACTAGTCTCTTTCTCTTTGTCTATTGCTCTAGATCACAACTTGTCGCCATTAAATTGTACGGTGAAAATATCTTTCTTTATCCTATTTCACTCACTGAACTGCGGCCAAGCTGGGGCACCGCCTCGAAAAGTTTAGTCGAACAAACCGACTCCAGTACTTGATGTTAAGCCTGGTGCTTGCTCTATCGGCCTCTTTTGCTGACCTCTATGTTATGGAGATGTTAACAATACAACAGCGCTTGCTAAACTGTGGCGTGGACAAACATAGCACAAACATAAAAACTAAAAACATAAATTTATACATACACCTACATACACACATATACGACAGGCTTCGGTTCAGTTTCTGCTTACCAAATCCATTCCCAAAACTTTATAGTAAAACTTTGATACTGAAGTTGCAACGCAATGGGTATGAACTCAAGACCACATGGTTGGCAAGAAAGCTTCTCAGTCTTACAATCACGCCCATCTCTCATTAATCTTTCTAATTTTAGTACAAGGCCAGCACTTTTAAGGGGGGGGGGGTAGTAGTCGATAATATTAACCCCAGTGCTCAACTAGTAATAATTTTATTGATTCCGAAAGGATGAAAAGCAATGTCGACCTTGGCGGAATTTGAACTCAGAACGTAATGACTGACGAATTACAACTAAGCATTTTGTCCGGCGTATTAACGATTCTGCTTGTTGGCCGCTTTACGCCTGTCTCTAATTATGTTGTAAAGTCTGAGTTACTTATTAGCATTGCTGCTGCTGTTGTTGCCTTTTCACCACAGTTATCCCTGAATTTCTGTTTTAACCAGAGTTTATATTATCTATTTAAGAAGTTAGGATTTGATCAAAAAGAGAATTGGCTACTATTTTTAGCAGTTTAAATAGCCGTAAGAGGTTTCTTTGTAACTAGACAACAGATTTTTTCATCATGTTGGTTTTTTGAAAAATGTTGTTTAATTACAATTAGCTCTTAATTAGTTTATTAACAGACGGCAGTTAATTGGCTTGTGGAGTTCAATGTGTGGTTCAACAAAAATTCACTAATTCGTTGACGTATCTGTGATTGCGTATGTGTAGGTGTCTGTGTATGTATGAATGTGTTTTGTTTGTGTGTTTCGTGCAGATTATGATAAATTATTACCACATTCTTTAATATAACTGTGACAGCATTGTCCTATATGTCCTTCCTTTTTAAAACAGCAGGGAGCAATGTAAGTGATCTTCGGCTTCTACTTCTAGTCAGTAGAAGGACCATGCAGAGAGTTTGTATGTCATTCCAACTAGTTTCGATATGGCTGTTGTTGAATAGCTTTTTCAGAGGATATGCCTAGCCGTAGACTACGATTAATTTCCAAAGATCTTTTGTCTGATCATGTTACATGGAAATTGTTACGGAATAATAATAATAATGATGATGATGATGATGATGATGATGATGATGATGATGATGATGATGAGGATGAGGATGTTGATGAGGATGATAATGATGATGATGATGATGATGATA
>NC_142946.1:34858163-34878163 GCF_046866305.1 Octopus bimaculoides
ACATACATACATACCTGTATGTATTTGACTGCCTACACACTTACCTACCTAGCTGCATACTAATCTATCAAAATACCTACCTGGCCCTTTACCTACCTACTCACAAACCTACCTACTCACAAACCTACCTTTCCTATCCACATTTTTATCTACTTACTTACCAATGAATCTACCCACGTGCTCACCTGAATATCTGTTTACACATCTACCTGTCTACCCACTATGTACTATATATATCCACCTAGTTCCTTACTAACTAATAATTTACCTGTATATCTACCTACCCGATTACCTTTCTAACTACCAATTTACCAATTTACCGGTATACCAATCAACATATCTACCTACATGCATAACAACTTCCTCCTTGCATATCTATATTTCCACGAACTTATCTATCTACCCACCCACCCACTCGCCCACCTCAGCAGTTATCTGCCTACTTACAAGCATATCAACCTACCAATTCAACCATCCACCTACCAAACCACCCACCTACCTATCCGTCCCACCCACCTACCAATCTACCCACACAATGGCTTACTTACCAATTTTTGTACTTTCTCACGTACGTACCAATCTCCCCATCCAACTACTTACCCAGCTACCTACCTACCTACCTACCTACCTACCAACCTACCTAGCTCCCTCTTACCTATCCACCTACATAATTCCTTCCCTTTCTATCCACCACCTACCTACAGACCTACCTACCTAACAACCTGCTATCTATTCACTATACACCTACGTGCTTACCTATTTATCTGTCTACCTTTTTACCAAATTACTCACTTACCCATCTCTTACGTACCCACCTATATGTCTACCTACCTATTAAACTAACTACTTCATTTCATACCTACTCTCCTACATACTTACCCACCTATATACCAATTTACATGTCCATCTACCCACCTACCTACCAATCTCCCTGCATCATACCTACCCATCTTTATACCTAACTCCTTTCCTACATACCTACCTATATACATAGGTACACACCTCCATAGGTACAAACCTAAACATCTACCCCACTTTCCTTTCTACCAGCCCAGTAACTCACCAATCCACCTATTTTATACGTACCCACGAGCATACCCCATTATTTACCCACCTACCTATCTACCTACAGAACTACATCTACCCACCCGCCGACATCGTTACCTACCTGCCTATTTATTCACATACTTACCTATTTACCTACCTCCCCACCAACATCATTGTCTACCAATCTATCTATTTACCTATCTACCCATTTGTTTACTTAACTATTTACCAATATATCCTCAGTGTACTTACTTACGAACCTTCTACCTGCCTACAAATCTATTTATCAACCTATCTGCCGATTTATTTACCTACCTATCTACAAAATCCCTGTAAACATACACATCTACGAATCCTCTACCTGCCTACCCATATACCTACCTACCTACCTACCTACTTACCTACCTATCTACCTACTTACCCATTCCACAACCTACCTAATTCATACCCACCCACGTACATACATACATACATACCTCCTTACCTGCTTACGTATACCTACCTCCTTACCTACACATCTACCTCACACTTGCCCACATGCATAGATACATACCCACCATTCTAACTACCTACATGTCTACGTTCGTACGTACCTACCTGCCTACCTACTTACCTATATATTTACCTACCTACATACCCACCTACCTCTTACCTAGCAACGCTATTATACATCAAAACTAATCAACATTCTGTCACAAGTTCTAATTGCTCGCCTGTACTTATTGCTTTGCACCCAAATTGAATGGCGATTACTTTCCACTGGTTCTCCAAGCAGAAGAAAGACAGAAAGCCACCATAATTAGCCCTTCTTATATTTAAGGGGGGTTAATTGGTGAAAAGTCATCAATTCATTTGACAACTCAAAACTCATACACTGTATATAACAAACACCACCACCACCACCGATGCATCAATGCCACCACCACCATCACCGCCACCGCCGCCGCCACCTTCGCCGCCACCACCGCCGCCGCCACCACCACCACCGTAACCACAATCTCTGTGTCGTTCCTTAACTCATTTTCTATTATAGTTCTTCATTGCTCTCTCTCTCTTTCTTTCATTGTTTTCCTTCCTTTCTTCCTTTCTTTTTCCTCTCAGTTACCATTACACTCTATGTATATAAATATATGTTACACGCATACACACACACACATATTACATATATATAACTTGTTTGTGCATATAAATGCATACACACGCATATATGCATGTATAAAGATATGTATATAAATATATCTATTTCTCTCTCTCCCTCTATCTCTCGTTCACACGCACATGCACTCACACATACACACTCACACACACACACACACACACACACACACACACACCAACTATGTAGGTATATATACATGCACACATGTGTAGGCGTATCTGTGATTCTATTACTGAAACCTCTGCTTCGTTGTGATTTGTTCAAAATTTCCACTTTTGAGTGTGTGTGAGTATGTGTGTGTGTGTGAGTATGTGTGTGCATGTATGTGTGCGTGTGTGCGTGCGTGTGTGTGTGTGTGTGTGTGTGTGTGTGTGTGTGTGTGCACGTATGCGTGTGTCTGCGCGCGTAAATTGCAAGTGCAATGTATGTTTAGAGTAGCCTGTTCAATAGGTTCACATATTTCTGTGCGATAAATATTAAGAAGATAAGCATTATGGAATGAATGCTAACAGAGAGGGAGAACGATGATGATGATGATGATGATGAGGAGGAGGAGGAGGAAGAAGAAGAAGAAGAAGAAGAATGGGAGGGGAGGAAGAGGAGTGTTGTTTCATTTACATATATATTATAGTGTAAGGGTTGTAGTTTTTATCATTTATCCTGTTTCAGTCATTAGACTGCGGCCATGCTGGGGTATCGCCTTGAAGTGTTTTTAGTCGAACGAATCGATTCCAGGATTTTTTTTAAAGTCTGATAGTTATTCTATCGGTAATTTTTGCTGAATCGCCAGGTTACGGGGATGTAAACACATCAACAACAGTCGTCAAGCGGTAGTGCTGGGGTAACAAACACAGGCACAAAGATACACTTTTGTGTGTGTATATATATATATATATATATATATATATATATATATATATATATATATATATATATATATATATATATATATGTGTGTGTGTGTGTGTGTGTGTGTATGTATGTAGGAGTGGCTGCGTGGTAAGTAGCCTGCTTACCAACCACATGTGAGTGGATTTGGTAGACGGAAACTGAAAGAAGCCCGTCGTATATATGTATATGTATATATATGTGTGTGTGTGTGCGTTTGTCTGTCCCCCCAACATTGCTTGACAACTGATGCTGGTGTGTTTACGTAAAATACCGGTTCGGCAAAAGAGTCCGATAGAATAAGTACTAGGCTTACAAAGAATAAGTCCTGGCGCCGATTTGTTCGACGAAAGGCGGTGCTCCAGCATGGCCGCAGTCAAATGACTGAAACAAGTAAAAGAGTAAAGAGATAACAAACATGTATTTAAGTGGTACAAGTAAACGCATGAGATCAGCCAATAAAAACGTAAACAAATATATATATACAGAGAGATGAATGAATAATAATAGATGAGTGTACAGATATAAACCAAGTTCTTAGTTTTCCTTACCATGTCTATTACATCAAATTACTTTATTTAAATTTATACCTATTTTACTCTATCTTATCTTATTTACCCCACTCTATTATTCTAACTGAACTTCCCACATGTTAGTTTCTTAACATTTGTACTCTCTGAAGAAGCGTTGAGGCTCAACTATTATCCAATCTCTGTCCAATGTTTGTTCATCCCTGTATATTACTGACGTGATGAGGATGACTTGGAAGATTCCGAGGCCTCATTGTAGAAACGGCTGTAAGGGATTTCTATCTGTACACTCATCTGTTATTATTCATTCATATCTCTCTCTATATATATCTGTTTACGTATTTATTGGCTGATCTCATTCGTTTACTTGTACCACTTAAATACATGTTTGTTATCATTTAATAAATAGGTATAATGGAATGTTTACTGGCTGATGTTTGTCGATTTTATATCCCCTCCATTTTCTTATTGTCTTATAAATCCTGGGTAAATTTCCAATTTACCTCCATTCATACCTAGTATTCAATTGCAATATTGTCAAGCAATAGTAAACTCTTGGTTAAAAATACGTAGGTACACATCCAGTAGTATACTGGATAGGATATTTAATATTCCTTAGATGGTTTCTTAACCTCTGACTCATACAGACATATATATATAGTGCTAAATTCAAATTCAAGATAACATTTTGGTCTGAGTTTTTGTATCGAATTTTCCCACCAGGAACTCAATTCAAACACCATAAATGGAATAAAAGAAGATGCTTGCAATTCTTGAAGCCGGTACTTATTTGCACGAAGACAAGAAAAATTTCCTTGTCTAATATTTAGGATATCACAGAGGGAGATCAGTATTATAAGATTTTCGACTGGGCATAAGTGAGGGTTTCTATCGCTGTAGCTCTGTCTTTACATTTATAAAAATAATCTGCTTTATTATAGGACTGATTTGTACTGTGTCTTTTAATGACCAAATGTATTTTAATTGTATCACAGCATTACTTAAGTTGTATGTAAACGAATCAGTGTATGTCATGTATTTGGTTTAAAATATATTCACAGCTAACCCATATACGTCTTTACATTGCCGTCTATTGATTCCACTTCTAATCAGTATACATTTTCTTCACCAGCCGTTTCCTGTCCAAAAGGAAACTAGTCGTGTTACTGTTTCACGTTTGGCTGTTTACGCATTTTGGGGTCGGTTAGAGTCGACACATGAAATACAGCTGCGGGTACCCTCAGTACAAATTGCAGTGAAGATATTGTAATATTTATATGAAGTGGGGAAGTGCAAATTCATCAATGTTAGAAAGATCGTTGCTCCATTTCTAGATGTATTCAAGCGACGTCGAGTATTATTCCAAATTATTTCTCTGTTTCTCGGTTTTATATTATTTCTTATGGGTTCTCCTTCTAGTGTAGGTTGCCATTTAAAACTCTTCCATCTAATGATCTATAGTAATGTAGAGCAGGTTTGTTATTTGATGAAAGGCTAGATATACGTCAGCTAATATTTTCAACGATGTTTTTTTGTTATCCTGGGAGGATAGTTGGATTTCCTGTTTATGTATATTGTTTCTTCGTTCATGTAACGGTTGGAGTGGTGTTTGTTTGCGTGTGTTTGGATTTAATATCGCATCTATAAAAAATTTACTATCTTCAGGTTTGCATTTATTGATATTTTTACTCCACAAAATTCTTTAAAAATGATAATTAGCGTTTTTATGGGGTTATCCAAAGATATATATATATATATATATATATATATATATATATATGTGTGTGTGTGTGTGTGTGTGTGTGTGTGTGTGTGTGTGTGTGTGTACGTGTGTGTGTGTGTGTGTGTGTGTGTGTGTATTTATATGTATATATATATGTATATGTATATATACATGTATATATACGGATATATATATATATATATATATATATATATATATATATATATATATATATATATATATATATATATATATATATATATATACATGCATGCATACATACATGCATACATATATACCTACGTATGTATGTATATGTCGTGAGTACGTATATGTATGTGCGTGCATGAATGTATGTGTATGTATATATGTGTGCGCATATGTATAAACACATGCAGCTATATATATAAATAAATAGCTATATAACGCAGAACCCAGACATAAATATGAAGAAACTATTGTTGATTCATTCTAGATATTGTTTGGAGAATAAACTTATGAATATTTTTTTTCCTTCCGTTTTCTTTCGCAAGTCCAAAAGCTATGAGTTAATGTTTGATATTAGTGGTGACACGGTATGGGGTTAGTGTGCCGTCATTGCTCTCTTAGTTGGCTTTCCCTCTTTTATTTCATGTTAAAATATCTGATGACGCATTGTCTAATCTGTGAGTTTCTATTGAATTAAATCAGTGGGGTGGCTGCCAGAAAAAAGAAAGAAAAGAAAAGAAATGCTGAAAGATAGGATACAAGAAAGAAAGAAACATACAGAAGGAGAGAGAGAGAGAGAGAGAATCTGAGAAAGAAGGAAAGAAATAAAGAATGAGTGAATGATGAAAGAAGGAAACAGAAACTGAGGGAAAAACAGCAAAAAAAAAAAAAAGAAAAATGACGGAAAGAAGTAGTGAAAGAAAGAGAGATGAAAAGAGAAAAAAGTAAGTTGATAAGAAAGAAATTAAGAAAAAAGAAAGATATGTTTGAAATAGATAAAGAGGGAAAGAAAGAAAGAACATGATCAAATATGACATTTGGAATAAAATGGCTGCAATTTGTTATCACGTGATTCAATATTGTTAACATTATGTGTGGCATGATGGGAATGACATTTAGACAAAGGGATAAAAGTAAAAGACAATACTACTTAGGCGTTCACTGTTAAATATTGGATTCTAACACAGGCACAAAGCCAGATATTTTGTGATAATAAAGTGTGGTTGAGTATTTTGAATATCCGAAAACATGACTGGTACTTACCGAAATCTGAAAAAATAAAATTAATGGAAACCGAATTCGATCTCGGTATAATTAACAATCCATTATGTAAAGGGACATAACTGAATACCAAAAAGTAATACGTCATATCCGGTAAACTAACAAATTTCGTCAACCCCTGCTCTCACTATTCTACTTTTTTTTAAAAAAGCGTATGTATGCTTGTGGGTTTGCATGTGTGAGTATGTTTAGAGGTATGAGAGTATGTAACATTTATAAAAACAATTTAGTTTGTAGAATATATTTTAGTTACGCTGAAAATTATAATGCGCATACGTACTCGCGCAAATACATATTTCATACGTGTGTGTTTAAAAAATAAATAGAAATGGCATCATTGATCAATTATTGATCCTTATAACTATATGGTCTCTTAAATCTTCCCTTGTATTCCTCTGGAAACAGTGTTTTTGTTATTGTTGCAGGTAGCTGTTTGCTTCCTACAATATTGATACATAGCCTTAAGGCTATGTCAGATATACAAATAAACAGCAGGACTCCAAAAAGGCCACAGATTCATACATCATCATCATCATCATCATCATCATCATCATCATCATCATCATCATCATTATTATTATTATTATTATTATTAGCAGCAGCAGCAGCAGCAGCAGTAGTAGTAGTAGTAGTAGTTATAGTAGTAGTAGTAGTAGTTATAGTAGTAGTAGTAGTAGTTATAGTAGTAGTAGTAGTAGTAAATCTTGCCAGCACTTTATAAAATTTATTGTTTACTTGTTTCAGTCATTAGACTGCGGCCATGCTGGGGCACCGTCTCGAAGGGTTTTTAGCCGAATGAATCGACTCCAGTAGTACTTATTCTATCAGCCTTTTTCTGCCGATCCGCTATGTTACGTAAGCACTCCAGCACAGGTGGTAAAGCGATGATAGAGGACAAACACAGCTACAAACACGCACACACACAAACATACACATACAAACACACAAGCACACTCACAAGGCTTTGGTCGGCCAGAGGCTATATAGTAGAAGACACTCGCCTAAGGAGCCACGTAGTGATACTGAGAACAGAATCATGTAGTTTGGAAGCAAGATCCTTATCACATAACCACGCATGCGCACATATAGGTGACTGTTATATATTTCAAATAAAATTTTACGACCTTATCATTTCCGAGCACCTTCTGTCTATTCTGTCCAGAAATTCGCTTCCATTTTGCTGTGTGGTAAGATCTTTTCCTGCATTGTTTTCATATGAATCTTTTATAATTCTTGTATTCTTTTACTTACTTATTGCAGCCATTTGACTGCGGTCATACTGGGGCACCGACTGGAAGGGTTTCAGTCGAATAAATCAAGCCCAAGACATTTTTTAAGCGTGGTACTTACCCTATCGTTCCTTTTTGTTTTTATATATATATATATATATATATATATATGTATGTATGTATATATATATATATATATATATATATATATATATATATATATATATATATATATATATATATATACATAGATACATGCATACATATATATACACACATACATACATTTACATAATATATTTATATATATATATATATATACATATATATACATACATATATAATATATATATATATATATATATTGTTGTACTTGGGGATGGTCATATTGCCAGTTTAGCCAATAAAAACACACGCACTGTATATTTGGTGTTAATTTTTTTTTTTTTTTTTTTTTCAGCTTTATATTACATTAATCTTAATCTTAATCTTATTTCGGCCAGAGTTCTTTCGTCACACTTCTGTGACCTCATCAGTGGTCCTTTGTTTCCTTCTTTCTTATGTGTGTCTCACCTTGCTAACTATCAGCCATTTTGTATTTTGTATTCCTATTGTATGTGTCTACGCATGCGTGTCCTTCAATGTGTCTGTGTCTTTTGTAAGTGCATGTGTGTATGGGGAGTGTCTGTATCACCTATATTCTCTGTTAATACGTGTTCATTTGTATTAGTTTTTATTTATTTATATGTTCATGTGTGTGTGTGTGTGTGTGTGTGTGTGTGTGTGTGTGTGTTTTTTTTTTTTTTTTTTTTTTTTTTTTTAATGTGTTTAATTAAATTTTGTTAACGTATGTAGTATTTAATTCCATTTGTTTATCTATGTATTGTATTATACTTTGTTCCTATTATTGTTTTATGGGTAACATGTTGTCAGATGTTAGTTGTCAGATGTTAGGTTTGTTAGTGGCGTATGTTAGTGTTCCATTCTAGTTTCCTATTCAGGCTAGGTTTCCCTTCTATTATGTGTGTAGCTTCAGTAATTTGTCTAAGTGCTGCATCACTGCTATGTGTAGATAAGATTTTAATTTCTATGTTGTTGATTGAGCCTCTATGTTCTTGCTCAGCGTGCTGGTACAGAACTGATGAGTTCTTCCCTTCCTTAAGTTCCCTCCAATGTTCGTTTGCCCGCTCCCCTATACTCCTTGCTGTTTCGCCTACATATGTCGTTGTCTTATTTCTGCATCGTCCCTCTGTACATCTTATACTATAGACCACATTTCTGGTTTTGCAGTTCGTTTGTGGGCTAAATCTACATACGATACAGTTCCTATCAGTGCAGGGGGTTCTACTGAAAGGGTATGTTCTACTGATAAGGGATTTGATAGGGTTGCCTGGCCTTTCCACAACCTTAATTCTTAGCTTAAGTTTGTCTAGGGCCCTTCTAAAGCGGTACGCCAGTTCGCCTCTAGGGGTGGTGTCGACGAACATGACGCTTTGGTACTTGTGGCTATTGTACCATGAGCTTGCCTTCCCTATTTTCTTCTTAGTTCTTTCTATGGTGTTCCATGATTTGCTCCTATAGAGTGGGCAAATCACATTCCTATCGTTGCGTTTGATTGTTTCAAACTTCTTCATAGCTCCTTTGTAAACCCTGATCCTTTCTTTATGGCTGTAACCCGAGAACTGCATGCGGTGGACGAAATGTTGTATATGTCTCTTTAATTCTGTAGGGTCGCACATGCAGGAGACATTTCGCATTACTCTGACGAGGTCTGCCATCAATATGTTGAATTTGGCATTGTCCGCAATAGCCGAGTTCCGGTGGGTCAGGTACTTGGAGGCCATAGGTTTTGTATAGTGTGAATGGAGGATTCTGGTTTTATTGTTCTTAGTTTCTAGCCAGAGTTCAGTATCTAATACAGGTAATCTATGGTTAGGGTGTTTAGTAGGGTAGTCTATCGTAACTCTAATACTCTGGTGGATGGAGTTAGCTATTCGCTGGATGCTCTCCATAGTCTTAGAAATAAGATTAAGATTAAGATTAATGTAATATAAAGCTGAAAAAAAAAAAAAAAAAAAAATTAACACCAAATATACAGTGCGTGTGTTTTTATTGGCTAAACTGGCAATATGACCATCCCCAAGTACAACAACATCTGTTTCAACACACGATTTCACATAAAAAATCTTGCAAAACAAATATGTATATATATATATATATATATATATATATTTATATATATATATACATAGATACATACATACATATATATATACACACATACATACATTTACATAATATATATATATATACATATAATATATATATATATATATATATATATATATATATATATATATATATATATATATATATATATATATATATATATATATATATATATATATATATATATAGCATTTCAAATCTACGCTCTGCAACAGAAAGGAATATAGAAATTAACAGAGAGAAATTATAAAAAAAGGTTTAGTAGCTAGCGATCAATTATGGTGATCAGTGTTATACATATATATATATATATATATATATATATATATATATATATATATATATATATATAATTATGTGTATTTCTTCTATCTTAATGAATAAAAATTCTTCTGATAGAATAAATGCGTTAATAGAAACCAATGTAGCAAAGAACACAGAATAACTGTGGTTAGCTCCTGTTTTTAAGGCAGGAACTCCTTGAAATTTTGGGTATTTGAGTATATTTCAGAATTTAAGGATTGGAGAAAACGCATGTTATAATTGCATACTTTATTCCTACATATGTTTCAAAGGATTACAACCTGTGTGATCCATAGGGATCTTTGATATTAAAGTTGTAACCTTCTCATACATACATACATACATACATATATATATATATATATATATATATATATATATATATATATATATATATATATATATATATGTATGTATGTATATGCTGGTCTTCTTTCACTTTCCTCGACCAAATCCACTTGTAAGGCTTTTGTTGGTCCGGAGCTATTTCAGAAGACAGGTACGCACTGTGGGACTGATTCAAAGTACCACACATTGGGACTGACTCAAGACCACATGATTCGGAGGAGAATTTCATTCAGACATGGTAAAGTTATCTCATCTTGTAGGTCTGTATATGTGAGTGTGTATGTGTGTGTGTGTGCGAGAGAGAGCGAGAGTGAGAGAGAGAGAAAAGAGTGAGAGAGAGAGAGAAAAAAAGAGTGAAAGAGAGAGAAAAAAGTGTGGAATAAAGCAAGGAACAGCTCCCATTTCTGGAACTTTTGATTATAAAAAATCCAACAACCAAATTGCAACTGACATCAACTACAAGCCCCAAAACTCAAAACAGTATCTCCTTTTCAGTTCATGCTACCCTAAACACACAAAAATAAATATCCCATTCAATCTAGCAAAAAGTATCTGTACAAATGTATGTAACACAACCACTCGTGAACTTCGCCTACAAGACCTCAAAATAACACTCATTGAACGTCAATACCTACCCGCACTTATAGACCACGGAATTAAACGGGCTAAAAAATTGGACACAAACACACTAAGGACAACAAAACAAAACACCACACCTCACTTTAAATCACTCCCATACATATCAACCCACAACCCCAGAAACAATGAAGCATACGACACAATTATACAAAATCTCCCTCTACTCGCTCAAGACTTGAAAATGAACAATATCCTAAATACACATAAACTCCTCAAATGCAAAAGACAACACAAATCACTTAAGAGATTCCTAACAAATACAAAACTATAATCGATACATATGATACCAACAGTTAAAAACTGCAGACAACCTAATTGTGGTACATGCCCATACCTAACTGAAGGCTTGGAATTCACATTCCAGCAAGGAGAAAAATTCTCAATTAAGACAAACTTCACATGTGCTTCCCAAAACCTTATCTCTGTCCTGACCTGCTCAGGTTGTGGCCGCAATTATGTGGGCCAAATGAGCCTTACTTTGAGATGCAGAGTCACGCTACATAAACAACAGATTCGTTTTTCCTCAATACAGACAGATAGCCCTGAGTGAACATATCGACAGATGCGCAAGAAATAAAACACCGAATTTCCATATCCTTCCATTATACCAATGCAAAGATTCAATCTTCTTACAAGAACGCCTAAACAAGGAAAACCTGTTCATGCAAAAGTACAGACCACACCTTAATATATAGACTTGATTAATTCAAAAATCATATTGAGGAGTTAGTTGTCCCCCTTGCCACCTGTTGCATCACTTTGTCCACTCTCTAGACTTATTCTTATTTTTCAAGCATCCAAAATGACGAGAACCCTTTGTCACAAGACTTGATTACTTCACAATGTCCCTTGAAAAGCTAATTTAAATAGCGAAAACCGGTTGGATATCACGACATCCATAAAATATGTATATATATTACAAAAATTTCTTTACAAAAAGATATTAAACTATGTGAAACAAAGGCATTTCTCTTCCACATATTTTCAACCTATATATATATATATATATATATATATATATATATATATATATATATATATATATATACATACATAATTTGAACAAATACGTATGATTCGATTAGTATGCTTAAATGTTGAGTAGAGCACCGGCACAGTTTAGGCTACCTGTTGTCATCCGTAGTTGTGGTACACTTCCATTGATTTATTTCAGGAACTTCGCAGTGGCAGTTAGGCCTATAGTATTAATTAATAGTAGGAGATGGATTTCGTGTTAGATTTTTATTAGGTACAACATATATTTCGACCCATCTGAATGGGCATATAACAACATGCCAGCTAACTCAAAAAATCTCTAGTGGGACTCCTTTATCAATGTATCTGAAGAGACCCAGACTGATGGGTCGAAATATATGTTGTACCTAATAAAAGTCTAATACGGAATCCATCTCCTACTATTAATTAATACTATCACCCTAACTGTAACTGCGATGTTTCTGAAGTAAATCCAACGGAAGTGTGCCACAACTACGGATGACAACAGGTAGCCTAAACTGTACCGGTGCTCTACTCAACATTTAAACACACTAATTGAATCATACGTATTTGTCCAAATTATATACATACATACATACATACATACATATATATATATATATATATATATATATATATATATATATATATATATATATATATATATATATATATATATATATATATATATATATATATGTATGTATGTATACATATATATGTATGTATATATATATATGTATGTATGTGTGTATATATGTATATATATATATATATATATATATATATATATATATATAAGTATATATATATATATGTATGTATATATATGCATATATATGCATATATATATATATATATATATATATATATATATATATATATATATATACAGACACAAAACTGACTATCACTGTCTCAGACTGACCATAAAAAGCCCATATCAAATTTCAACACAATGGGTGGAGAATATCTAATCTATATGCAATGCTAATATATTAATGGGTGCTAACCTGACTACAAACACTAACGTTTTAGACTGTCCCTATTCCAAATTTGGCAATGCAATGCCCCTACTTCTAGTAAGTGACTTCAATACTATCCCCTTACATACATTCACCCGTTTGTAATCTGTCTTCCTCTGTTCTCTATTCTGCTTGAATATTTCCATCTTCTCCGTGCAGTAGCCATTCTTTCAGTGCTCTGCTTGTTATAATCAGAAATGGCTCTGACGAAAGTAGGATTAATTTTCTTAGGTCGTTCAATTTTCCTCAAATGATCAATGGACCAGTTGAATAAACCTGTCAGTAATGTACCATTAATAACTACGGGAAACAGGTGTAAGCCAAGTTTGCTCCAATAAATGAAAAATATTTGATGACCATTATTTTTAACTTGTTTCTTATGTATGTATGTATGTATGTATGTATGTATGTATGTACGTATGTATGTATGGCTGTGTGGTAAGAAGCTAGCTTCTTAACGACATGGTTCCGGGTTCAGTCCTACTGCGTGGAATCTTGGGCAAGCGTCTTCTACTGTAGTCCCAGACTGACCAATGTCTTTTGAGGGGATTTGGTTGACGGAAACTGAAAGAACCCCTTCGTATATATATATATATATATACACACACACACACACACACACACACACACACACACACACACACACACACACACACACACACATATATATATATATATATATATATATATACGTGTGTGTATTTATGCCTGTATGTGTGTGTGTGTCTGTGTTTGTCCTCTCATCACCGCTTGGCAACCGGTGTTGGTGTGTTTACGTTCCAGCAATCTAGCAGTTCGGTGAAAGGCTTACAAAGAATAAGTCCTGAGGTCGATATGTTCGACAAAAGGCGGTGCTCCAGCATGGCTGCAGTCAAATGACTGAAACAAGTAAAAGAGTAAAAGAGATTCTGTAAGATGATTAATTTCTTCAGTTTTGTATGATTTGTTATGAAAATGTTATCAGATTCAGTATTGTTTAATTTTTTTCGCTTTTCATGTTTATTAATTTTTTCATTTTCTTTGTTTTTGTTTTGTCTTACTGAAGGTTAAACAATTTCTTTTGTTGAGGGAGATAACCAAAAGTACTCATATTTCTCGTAAAACGTGGGGGGATAACCCAATTTTTAATGGGGGTGCGATAACCAAAATGTACCCTATCTATCTATCTATCTATCTATCTATCTATCTATCTATCTATCTATCTATCTATCTATCTATCTATCTCTTCTCACGGACGTGCTGTCACATCGGCTGCGAAGGTAAACGTTTATTTGACCATTTACTGTCCACATTTTGTTGTGATTTTTAAATAATTTTGTTGCGAAGCACCTAGGCTTCATTTGTGTGTATTTTCAAGGGCAGGAATTGACCCCCAGGGGCAGTTTCGGCCCTAGCAAAATACAAAAATTTCCTTCTTGACATTTGAAAAATGTCGAGAAACATAATTTTGGAACGCTTGTCTTGTTCTTTTGACAAGCATTTCCCGAGGCTTCAGATGCCAGAAGAGAAAAAAGAACAGAATAGCGCGTGCTCATGCAGTGACACGAACGCAGTTGCTATAAACGTCACAAAGACTGTGAGTACAGCTACTAACAGCCCTCTCACCACCACCACCACCACCACCACCACCAACACCAACAACAAAAACAAAACTGTAACCAAGGTTACAAAACCATGCGTGAAAACCGTCACAAATGTCTCTGACGTAAGCACCACTGCTGCTGACGCCATCATCACCACCACCAACGACAACAACAACAACAACAACAACAACAGCAACAACGACAACAACAACAACAACAGCAACAACAAGGAAGTAAAGTTATCGGCCGTCAGCAATGACACCATCACCTGTTCAACAAACTCTGCTGCCACTACCACCACCTTTGAACCAGGCAGTACATACACCAACATAAACAAAAATATCCAGAAGAACATGTCCGCCAGCACAACAAAAACAAATTTCGCAAATGCTCTAAAGGAAAAAAGAACAACAGTGACATTCACACAAAAACAAATAAAAGACACAAAATCCCTTCTTACGAAAGAAGGAGATGATGTCAGAATTAACATCCCAAAAGATATTATAGAAATGAAAAACAAAAAGTGCATCATTTATAAACTGGTAAACACAAAAACCAGACGTGTAGAAAATGTTAGCACAGATAAAATTGAAGTTTGTCTTAGAAAAATTTGGCCTTATCAGAATCATGTCACCTGGGGAAGGAAATTTGGAACGGTGCAAGTAAGGTTTCTGGATGAAAATTTAGCTAAACAATTTTCGACACTCTCTCTCCGCACAGATGACTTGGTAATGATACCGAGTTATCTAGGACAGAGAGTGACCAAAGTTATGATAAAAAATGTGCCATCGGAGGTGGACACCCAATGGCTGATATCGGCCGTGTGCCTGGAAATGGAGGAGGCAAATATTTTGGAGATTACGGTCGGAGAGGAAAAGAACTGGGGAGGGAAAAATCTGGAAATCCTTCTCCACATCACGGAGGAGGCTTCACAGAAAATTCCTCCAAACATTAGATTGGCAGAGGACCACAAGCTGTATGTGGTGGTAGAGGGCAGGCGACCTCGCTGTTACCTATGCAACAGCGAAGCACATCTGAAAAAGGACTGCCCTCTGGCCGCTAAACAAAAACAACAACAACAACAACAACAACAACAACAACAGAAGCAACTACCAAATACCCCCAACAGAAAAACCTTACTACCAACACCACCAGCAACGCAAAAAACAACAACAGAAATATCAGCAATAACCACAACAGAAAAGACAACAGAAACTGCAAAAACAGAAGAAAAAAAAGAAAATTCCAAGACTGCCTCTCCCTCCCCCATATCACATACACCAGACATAAATAACAAGGAGCCAACATCAATAAAAACAGCAACACAAACATTCACAGAAACACACACAGACGCACAAAATTTGCCGTTACCTCTTTCTGACTCCTCAGATCTCCCATCATCCGATGAAGAGAGTGGGGAGGAGTGGAAAATAGCTACGAAAGGAAAGAGGAAGCGCAGTAAGAAGAAAACAAAACAAAATGCAAACACAAACAAAGCAGGGAGATTCACATCTCCCGAAAATACTACTAACACCAATAGTAATATAAAAAAAACAATGCTAACAGCAATAGACAGTACAAACACAGAGTTGATGAATTACATCAACTCTAAAACAAACATCACAAATAACGATATCAAAACCAACAACCACCCACGTACAACACCGCCAAAACACATTAAAATTATTCATGTAACACCAGCATTACACAACACAATAAAATCCCTCTACCCCAACTCGGTAGGGGGATTCCAGAAATATTTGTGCAAGAAATTGTACAATAGCCTCCTTGGTGAAAAATCCAAGGAGGAAACAAAACTTTCTAACGGCAAGTAACACTCTGTTCTTTTGTTTTGTGCTTTAAAGCACACGTATAAATAGAATCATGGTGAAGATTGGTTGTGTGAATGTGCGTGGCTTAGGGTCCCCTTGGAAACAAGGGTACCTCTTAAATGACATCAAGTCACACAATTTGGATATCATAGCCATTAGTGAGACCAGACTCCATGAACCGCGGGCCCTAAAGTCCATGTTTGGCGGACAGTTTAACATTTATTTTTCTCCCTGTCTGCCGAGGATGGGCGGTAGTGGCACGGCGGTTCTTTTTCGCAAGAGTCTGGATCTCCAAGTAAAGACGATATTTACGGACCCGGAGGGTAGACTGGTTGTCCTAGATGTGGACGGCAGCGATGGAGGCGCTTTTCGGTTGCTGGCAGTTTATGTGCCTCCTTTAACAGGTCGGTCGGACTTCTTTCGACGTCTAGAAGTATTCCTGGGAACGTCTCGTCCCTTACTTTTAGTGGGGGATTGGAATGCTACCTTGGACACGCATCTAGACTACGTGGGGAGTGACAAAAGTAGAAGGGGATGCAAAGGCCTCATAGACCTGCTCAGACGCTTCCAGTTGTCTGACAGGTACCGACTCGACCACCCAAATGTGCCAACGTGGACTTGGAGCAACCGCATTGGGTCGTCGAGATCGTATCTAGATAGGATAGTGTGTAGGACAAGAGATAGAGATAGTTTAGGATGTCCACAGTTCCACATAGTCAGCTACACGGATCACAAACTTGTGACGTGTACGCTAGACATAGATAAGGCACATAGGCAGGGTCCCGGTTACTGGAAACTAAACGCGTCTTTCCCGTCGAGACAGGTTTTCAGAGACCGGATTAGCACGTTAGTAAAGAGGGCTTTGACGGGAGCCATCGTCAACAACAAATGGTGGTTTGCCCTCAAGAGAGCAGTGAGGGCGGAAGCAATAAGGTATAGCAGGGCACTAGCTGTAGAGAGGAACAGAGAAGAGGGGGAGCTAGTGATAAAGTTAGAAGAGGCATTGCGAAGTGGCATCGCATCCGACGTTTTAGCGGCGAGGTTGGCCCTCGACCAACACTTCAATGCTAAACACGTAGGGTGTGCTGTCAGGGCAAGGATGCGTGCTCTGAGGAATGAAGGTGTTGGAGCCGCACGAGAGGCCCGGGTGGCGGAGGCGCAGCGGGGTAACAGAGCCACCATCCGGTCTCTGGTAGACGAACAGGGGCGCGAATTGCTCGAGCCGAGCAAGATGTGCGAGGCGTTTCAGCGGCATTTTGCCCGACTGTTCGGGAGGAGTGGCGAGCGAGAAGGCAGGGTGGACTTTAGTGCCTACCTGCACAGCTTGCCACGACTCTCGGCAAGAGAGGCGGAGTGCTGCGAAGGGGTCATCACGGCGGAGGAGGTGAGGGACGCGATGGCGGGTTGCTCGACGGACAAATCTCCGGGTTTGGATGGTCTGCCCTACGAGCTTTACAACTGTATGCCAGACTTGTTTGGAGAAGTCTTGGCGGTCGTGTACTGCAACTGGCAGCAGAACGGGAGCATTCCCGGTTTTGTGAGCCGAGGAGCGGTAACGCTGCTGAAGAAAGATCCAAACAAGGGGGACGCCATAGATAACTTTAGGCCCATCACTCTGCTCAATGCAGACATGAACATTTTGGCCAAGGTGTTAGCCAAGCGGTTGGCGCTTGTCATCGAGAAACTGGTCGGCACGGAGCAGACGTGCGCCGTGCCGGGCCGGAGCATCCATGACAACCTCCATCTGATGCGCTACATCATAGAGAGGGTAGTTAAGGAACCTGGCATGGGTGGGGCCCTGATCAATTTGGATCAATCGAAAGCTTTCGATAGGGTAGACCATCGATACTTGGAGGCCGTCCTCGAAGCGGCCGGCTTCGGTCCCGTTTTCCGCGGCTGGATGGCTGCCTTGTACACAGGCATCCGTTCGGTTGTTCGCGTCAATGGACGTCTATCGGGACCCTTCGACATTGCACGTTCGGTTCGTCAGGGATGCCCCCTGTCGCCGCTCCTGTACGTATTGACTCTCGAGCCACTACTGCGGAAGCTGGCGACGCTGAGGGGCATCCCGCGAGAACTGGGGTGCGGGACGAGCGTGTCGGCATACGCGGACGACGTCACCGTCATAGCGTCTAGCCACGAGCACATCGAGCTTGTCGGCGAGACGCTGAAAGACTACGAAGCGGTGACGGGAGCGAAAATCAACCGGGATAAGTCGGTGGGTTTGCTGCTCGGCACCTGGAGAAGCAAGCCCATACCGTCCGGCAGCGCCTCAGTAGTGGGACGCTGGACGGACGGTCCGGTCAAGTTGCTCGGAGTCTGGTTCGGTCCGGACCTGCAAACGGAGAAGAACTGGGACGAGATAACGAGTAGGGTGGCCACTCTCTGCCGGCAATGGTCCGAGAGGAAGCTGTCCCTAAAAGGTCGGGCGGAGGTGGCGAACGCGTACATCGCGTCCGTCATCGAATACCGCCTGACCGTCGTGCCTTGTCCCGATCGCGCCATCACCGAAATGGAGCGCATCCTCTTCCGCTTTTTGTGGAAAGGAAGCGTTCCGATGGTGAGGCGATCCGTTTGTTGCCAACACCCGCTGAAAGGAGGGCTGGGCATGCCGTGGTTGATGATGCGCAGACATGCGCTGAGACTGCGACATCTCCGGCTCTACGTAGACGACGGTGAGCAGGTGTGGTCGCCGTTTGTGCGACGCTCTTTCCCGCAGCTCGTCTCCATGACCGAGCTGCAGTCGTGGATCAAAAAGAGGCCGAGGAATGGCGAATGGCACCGTGAGTGTCGCGTTGCTCTGCAACAACTTTGCCGTCCCGGGTCGACCTTGAGCGGCTGCATCACAACGAAGTCATTCTATAGGGGATTAGTGGAGGGCAGGTACGACGACGATCTCGGGGCGAACCTGGGCGTCGACGAGGAATACCTGACCCGCCTGTTCAGGACGACTTTCGGGCCGGGACCTATGGACAACTTCCAGAGATCCCTGGCCTGGCAGTGTTACCGAGAGGCGCTACCCGTTCGGGATAAGCTCTATAGACACGGCTCGCGAAATGCGGGGCCGACCTACCCGAGATGCGGTCAGAGCGATGAAACCGTTCTGCACGCACTCGTGCAGTGTCCAACCATTTCGGAGCTGTGGGCTTATGTCGAACGACTGCTGTCGCGTGTGGGACGAGTCGGTTTATCAACCGAGT
>NC_142946.1:34883163-34885663 GCF_046866305.1 Octopus bimaculoides
TATATATATACATATATACATATATATATATATGACACTTCACCAGTTACAGGTCTGCTCGTGAAATTAACGTGCATGTGGCTGAGCACTCCATAGACATGCATATTCTTAACGTAGTTCTCATGGAGATTCAGCGTGACACAAAATGTGATTAGGCTGAACTTACTCTGCATGCTAACGAATACATGCGTATACAGGCATGTATGTATATATTTGACTGTTTATTAGACTGACATACAGGTACTACTCATTTTTTGCAGCTGAGTGGATTTATGAGAGTTTCTGATGTCATGTTCAATCAGAGCTGCTCTGATTGAACATGCACATAATCAAAAATGCATTCCGGTATATATATATATATATATATATATATATATATATATATATATATTTATATATAGCATACATATGAGAAGGGATGACCACTAGGTGAAAATCCATTATGCTAGAAATAGACCACCTAACGGTCAAACCACAAAAGAAAAGAATGTTCTCTAGGGAAATTCAGCACGCCAGAACATGAACGGGCAAGAAAAATGAACATATACAAAATAAAGAATTAATCGTAGACCGGTTTCGCCATTAACGCAAAATTTACTTACGTAACACGTCCGAGACTCATCAGTACGACCTTTCTAATTCAATATAATTTACAGAACAATACACAAGTTGTCCACATTAAATTAGACATGTGTACAGTTCTACCGATTACATTGAAGTTATTTTCAAAAGTCCCAGCTTTGGTGCGCTATATACCGGAAACAATCATGTTCATTCCTTCTCATATGTATGCAATATAATTTTATCTGAATTTTCTGAATTTTCTTTACGCTAGGCCACTGGTTTTAAATTGGTGTTAATTAAATTAATATCCAATTTATCACCCTTATTATTCTAATTTTATACATACATATATATGCATATATATATATATATATATATATATATATATATATATATATATATATATATATATATATATATATATATACATATATATATATATATATATATATATATATATATATATATATATATATATATATACACATGTATGTATAAATGTATGTGTGTGCGTGTGTGTGCATATATATATGTATATATATATATATGGTATATATATATATATATATATATATATATATATATATACATATATATGGGGAAAAAATTCTAAATTTACAGCGAAAAATTCAATTTAATACATTAAAATTGAATTAAATTTCACAATATATAATATAAGTATATAATTTATAGGAAAAAAAAACAATTATTTAATTCATCCATGAAAATCGACAATCACATATACAAAAATTTAATAAGTAAATACATTAAAAATACCTATAATAAAAATCAAAAAAAGTACAATGTAGTAAATATGAAAATAGTAAAATATATATTTGTATGTGTAACGTAATAGTTTAGTAAAAAACCATTGTGCATCCAATGTTAAGAAAAAGTGACTTAGCACTCCTAAACTACGGACAGAGGCAGGATTTTCATGCAGGATTAGAAATGAATGCCCAGTGGACAGCCGATGTAACTCCGAGGTTACAGTGTACCAAGCAAAGGTTGCCTCAAACAGAAGCAGCACAAATATCAGTAACATCAATGCCAACACAGGGACACACACTAAAATTTATGTCGGATCTTGTGAATCCAAATTTAAAATTCTCCTGAACAACCACAGATCTTTTGTCAGTGTCCCGGAGAGACGCAACAGAATAACACTCGCAGCCTACGTATGGCGCCTAAAGGACGATCATACGCCCTTTAACATCAGGTGAAAATTATTGGAAACTTATGGACCCTATCGCAATGGAACAAGACTATGTAAATTGTGTATGGCAGAAAGATATCTTATTCTCATGAACTAACATGAGCCAGGAGGCTACCTGAACTCCAGGACGGAAGCCGTGGGGAATTGTCCACATTTTCGGAAATTTTACTTCAAAATTAGAAAACCTAGCTATCAAGCGAAGGAAGACAACTCGCACGGCCATAATTTTTCAAGAGGAATATTTCTTGAACTATCACCGGCGTTCTTGTGTTTAAAAAACATTCTTTGTAGAGAACGGTTATCCTTTAAAGAAACTGATGAGATGTCTAGTTCTCTCTAGATATGAAAGCAATGGTTTTCTTTTCTAAACTATTACGTTACACATACAAAAATAAACAACTACTCTATATCTTATAAGGTATGCTCTTTTCTTGATTTATGATTTTGTAACGAAGATACATACATACATATATATATATATATATATATATATATATATATATATATATATGAATATATATATATGAATATATATATATATGTATATATATGTGTGTGTGTGTGTGTGTGTGTGTGTGTATATGTGTGTGTGTGTGTATGTGTATAAATTAAATAATAAGGGTAGAAATTGATATTAATCAATTAAAACCAGTAGCTTAGCATATTTAAAAATTAAGAGGAATGACCACTAAAGTGGACCGCTAAAGTGGACCGTTAAAG
>NC_142946.1:34895663-34908163 GCF_046866305.1 Octopus bimaculoides
TTATGGTTTCGAATATTGGTTTCAAATTTTGGCACAAGATCTGCAATTTCGGGGTAGGAGGTAAATCGATTACATCGACCCCAGTTATCCGCTGGTACTTATTTTATCGACATCCAAAGGATGAAAGGCAAAGCCGACCTCAGCGGAATTTGAACTCAGAAAGTAAAAGCGGACGAAATGCTGCTAAACATTTTGTCAGGCATGCTAAAGATTCTGCCAACTTGCCGCCTTTAAAATTTCGAATATTGGTTATGTAATAATATTTACTGTGTTATATCATTGGGTATTGACTGTGTAGAGTGCTGTGTTATATTGTGTATTGCTAACTGTCGAGAGTATTAGTGATGTGGATTATGCTGCACTGGGTGGTTAGTGCATAGATTACGAGTTATGTGCAGTAAATGAAATGTGCACTGCTTAACTGAAAGCATGCTGTGTAAGATGAGAGCTTTGGTTAACAGGATATCTTTAGGATCCTCTGTAACTTTGTGGGCCCTGAAATACTTCATCTTTCATTTGTTGCAGTCATTAAGCTGCGGTCATGGTCCGGCGTCACCTTCAAGAATTTTTGTCGAACGAAGAAGCCCCAATACTTATTTTCTGTTAAGTTTGGCACTATCAGTCTGTTTTGCTGGACGATGAGCTACGAGGACGTAAACACGCCAAAACTGGTCGTGAAGCGGTGGCGGTAGGGGAACAAGCACAGACACTTAAACGCAGACACACATATGCACACGTGTGTGTGTGTGTGTGTGTGTGTGTATATATATATATATATATATATATATATATATATATATATATATATATACGACGAGATTCCATAGCCCGAGGCTATAGTAGAAGACACTTGCCCAGTGAAATTGAATCTAGAACCATGTGTTTGGAAGCAAGCTTCTTACCACACAACCACGTCTGTATATATATGAACTAAAGTTTATATATTTTATCATGCTGAGTGCTCCATTATTATTGCGACCATTTATCCTTCCATGACCTATATCCAGCCTATTTCAGTTTCTAGACACTTATATTTTGACAGTCTTTTTTTTACTACCATTTTTATAGAAATATTTTGGTGAAAAGGATAGTGATGCTCACCAGTGTTCAGACACTTTTTAATCCAAGTCCCCTTGATTTAATTGCCAGTCCATACAAACTGACTGTGGCTAGGTTGCTGTCAGTTACCATATTTGTCACAGTTCATGTATTGTCCAGTGGACGTAGCTATAGTCTTGACCGTGTCCATGGCTGTGCCTATGAATATACCTCGACCTACCACGAACTGGACAGCCGGAAATGACTTGGTCAACCAAAAAGGGGATGAACATATTGATATGAGATGGTCCCCTGTCTTATTGTACCAGTTGCATAACTTGCATCTAATATTACCCTCTTATTATTATTTAATTTTTGTAGTTGTTTGTGGCATGACATTGGTCTTGTGCAGTTAAGCATTAGCTTCTTTATGCCTTTGCTCGAATTTCTTTCGTATCTGTCGACTCGTACGACGTTTTAGCTATGAAGCGTTTTTTTCTTCATTTCTTTTCTTCAATTTATTCTAGAAGTCCATTTTGACTTAGTCATTTGTAGTTATTTTAATCACTTTTATTGCTTTGTCTTCGTTTGAGTATTTTTCGTTTGGTTATTTAGTTTCTGATTTGTACATTCTTCTTCCTATTTCCTCGGTACACAAATAAAGTTTTCTTTGCATGCATCGAATCCTTTTTAAATGTCTCACTGTCGTTATCTTGTTACAACTGTCTATGTGTATCATTCGCCTTCTCTGTAGAGCGCGGATTAAACACATTCCATTAATGCGAACTTTGTGGTGCTTACTGCTGACTTGTGATGTCACGTGGAACCACGTGCAGGAGGGATTCGGCTCTCGTGAGATTTCACTGTGAAGATCGCCTCCATACTTTTTTTAAAAAATAAATGTAGGGGAGCAGCTTTCCTAAGCTGCTCTTGGCAACAAAGGTTGAGTGGCGGACGATACCAAAAGAATGGAAGGTAGACACTATCCTCTCTCGTCAAGCCCTCATCGATTATTTTTAGTTCCTCTTGTAAAGGAAAGCGAAGACGGAGACGAAACTGTTTCCCCTCCAGTAAATTCGTCACAAAAGGTAGATAACTGGCAAGATGGTTAGGGTAGATGAAAATTGAATGAAACAGGCCTGATATTACAAGAGACAGGAGAACGATAGGATGTTGATGAAGACAAATAACTTACAATAGCATCAAACATCCAGACAAAGGTGGAGATTTATTGCATAGGCAACAGAAAACACACTTCTAGGTTTCTTTGGTAACCCCAAGTTTTAATATGAGCAGGGCAGGCGGACAAACAGACGGAAATCAAGCAATGAGAAATCTTTCACCACCGTTACACCGATGTTCCCAGATCTTTGTACAACAAGCAAGTTTCTGATTAAAGAAAAAAAAATATGAAGGTTCTATATGACCACAAATTTAGTGCAGATCTGTGAGAAAATGGGTTCCGATTACATGCTTCCTGCGGAAGACTGGATATTTTAATAAAAATCGAAAACAATACTGCGATAAAAATGTATAAACTATGACCATGATGTGGGACTTCCCTTGACCACTCCAACCCAGAGAGTTTCTCACGGGCATTTTTTGAATAAGAAAGGAAATGAACTGCGAAACCAGAGGGGGAAAAAAACGACATTGGAAGAGAATGAGAGACGTGGAGAGTCCTGATGTAATTCAGGTGACGGTTTCTCACCGTGTGTGGGTAAGTTTACCAAATCTATGTTTCACATTATTTATTTATTTAAATATATTTTTGCTTTAATGACTACAGTGTATATAATCTTGAAGCGTTCTATTTTAAACATAAACTCAAACTTTAAAATTATCATTCTAAAAGCTCCACACTATTTATTTTGCTTTTTAAATAACTGTATCTTCTCCGTCTTCACACAATCTCCCAAGCTCTAATGCTTTACTTGTAATTTATGAGTGAATGAGCAGTCGTAGCTCATTATTATTATTATTATTATTATTATTATTATTATTATTATTATTATATTTCACGCCGCCATTCATCTAACAAGTATCAATTAGTAAAGAATCAATGTAAAAGTAAGTACTGTAACAGCCATATTGTAATTGTTGTAGTAGCAGGAGTATTTTTGTAAGAGTGTCTCTTTTTTTTGTTGCTTCCTCTCCCTGCTCCTTTTCCCTCTCCTCTTGCATCATTTTGTTAACACTGTTATCGTTGTTATTCTTCTTTCTTTCTTTCTTTTATCAGCGATTTCAATTGTTATGTACTGTTCGGTTTTCGTAAGTGTGTACTTGGTCGTTACAGTTTAAAGAAACTACAAATACAGTGTTTCGAACGACACTACAATACAGTTTAAAGACGCTACAATAACATGCAGATGGTAATTGGCGTGGCCGTGTACCTTTATCATCATCATCATCATCATCATCATCATCATTATTATTATTATTATTATTATTATTATTATTATTATTATTATTATTATTATTATTGTTATTATTATTATTTTCGCTGTTGTTGGGGAAGAACGGGACACAAAGCGTGTCAGAGGCTCCTCTACCCACAGAGCTTCATTTCGCCTGACAATGCCACATGAACAATTAGCAACATAGCTTCAATAGATACTCGAAAAGCCATGTTGCTAATAACTAACAAACTGACCTGTCATACAACCAACCGCAACGTCTGTCCTTTCAGACAGCCTGCCATTCAAAATACATCGCTGCCTCTCACTCTCACTCTCTCTCTCACACTCTTTCTCTCTAATCTCTCTCTTACTCTCTGCTCCTGTCTCTCCGCCCCCTCTCTCATTCTGTTTCTAATTCTCTTTTTCTTGATCTTTCGTTCTTGCTCTTTCTGGCTCACTTGCTCTCTCACATTTTCTCTACCTCTCACTCTTTCTGCCTGCCAGTGTCCTTCTCTCTCTCTCTCTCTCTCTCTCTCTCTTCCTCTCTCTCCCTCTCTCTATCTCTCTCTCTCCCTCTCTCTATCTATCTCTCCCTCTACTTTTCGTTTTTGATTCCTCTTTTTATTCTCTCCTTGTTCTCTCTCCCTCTCTCACATTCTCTTCTCTGTTCTTTTTTCTTTGTAACTTTCGATTTTTAGTGGGTGTGCCGTCCTATTATTGTGGCTTGGTTTAAGGTGTATGCACACACACACACACACACACACACACACACACACACACACACACACACACACACACACACACACACACACACACACACACACACACACGTACATACTAATCAACAATAGTAGAGAGACAGCGTGCTTGTCGATAGTTTTGTAAATAAATTGCCATGCGTACATTCAGTAAACATTTCTTTAGCCTCGCTATGTAAATAGAACACATGGTCAAAGCTCAGGACTCTCTGTGCAGTACAAACTAAGGAACAACACGACTAGTTTCACCTTGTCATTTTCTATACACACACACACACAGACACACACACACACATGATAGATCGTTGACCAGTGACTATTCATTTTTTTTCTCCGTGTTTTTCTCCTTGTTTTCTCCGTATTCTTTCTGTTGAAGAGCGTAGCTCGAAACGTTAAAGACTTTCCATATTCCCGAGCGTCAAACTAATACATCCTTTTGTTGTTTACACCACCTGTCCTCGTCTGTTGTTGTTTTTTTTTCGTACATTCTCCCTCCTATATATATATATATATATATATATATATATATATATATATATATATATATATATATATATATATAGAGAGAGAGAGAGAGAGAGAGAGAGAGAGAGAGAGAAAGAGATAGATATATAGATAGCTAGATGTATGCATATATATTCATATATATATATATATATATATATATATATATATATATATATATATATATATCCATGTATATTTATATTTACCCCTCCCCACACACACAAGCATATTGTTTTTATGTCAGGTTATATATAAAAACAATTCAATATTAAACAAACTGATGACGCATGTGTGTCTGTGTGATGAGAAGTTTGCTTCCCAACCACATGGTTCCGGGTTCAACTCCACTGCATGGCATCTTCGGCACGTTTTGCGGCGGCAAGTTGGGAGAATCGTTAGCATAAAATACTGCGATGCATTTCGTCCGATGCTCTAACGACTTTGTCCATTGGCTTCCTTGATGATAATGATTTCAAATTCTGGCATAGGAACAGCTTATGTGTTGAGGAAAGTGTTGTGTTTCTAAGCAGTGGGATGGAGCTGAGATGCAACAGACTTAGATATACAGGCTTCTCAACCACATCGTCCCGGGTTGAATCCCACTGCGTGGCACCTTTGGTGTCATTTGCTATAGCCTCGGGCAGACCAAAGCCTTCTGAGTGGATTTGGCAGACGGTAACTGAAAGGAGCTCGTCATTTATGTATGTAAATATATATGTGTGTGTCTTTGTGTCTGTGTTTGTCCCCCAATAACGCTTGACAACCGGTGACGTTGTGTTTACGTCCCCGTAGCTTAGCCGTTCAGCAAGAAGTGTCCGATAGAATAAGGACTAGGCTTAGCCAAAATAAATAAATAAATAAAATAAATATGAAGGTCTTGGAGTCGATTTGTTCGACTAAGAAAAAAACCCCTGAAGATGGTGCCCCAGCACAACTGCAGTCAAAATGACTGAAACAAGTAAAAGATAAGAGATATCAGTAAAATGAATGAAAATAACAAATCGATGAAAAATGATCTAGAAGGAGTTGTTCAATCATCAAAGGAATATAGATGTTCAGGGCATCTTGGAGAAATGTCTGCAAACGGAGTGTCTATTTGACTCAAGCGTTGTCAATGGGCAGATGTAAATTGTACGGAAGACATATGGAGTGTAGCCGTAATTTGAGAAGCCAGTCTTATCAAACACTTTGTTATTCTTATTCTGCACCAGGGTTACGTTAAGGATCCAAGCCTGTGGAATATTCAACCGCTTGTGTGTGTGCGTGAGTGTGTGTGTTTGTGTGAGCGTGTGTGTTCATAGTAACTGACGTGAGATATATTTCAGGTTGTTGAAGATTGTAAGGTGTATATCAGGTATGGGGAATCTTTTTATAGCTGAAGGCTGCATTGAAATTGTATGTGTCGAGGCGGGGACCCGATTTCATATATACGAATGCGATATTGAATTACATGTAATGGGACGGGGAACCATTTTATATCTGACGGCTGCATTGAATTACGCGTTGAAAGGCGGGGAACCGATGCACATATGAAGATAGCATTGAATTACGTGTAATGGGGTGGGGAACCATTTTTATACATGAGGGTGGCATTGGATTATGTATAATCCTATAAATCCACATTAAAGAAAATCTCATTAAATGTACACAAAAATGCAATTACATTCATTGTGAAAATGTAATTATAGCACTTAATCTAAGATATGAAAATGTAAACTGACCTTATATTAACTAAATATGTATTTATGAAATAACAGTAATATTTATGGAATCAACAAAATATATTATTTTATATGCTAACACCAGACTTCTACCATATGGTGATACTTAAGAGCCTCAAAGGACACAAGTTCCCTCCCATCGTGTACACAATTGCTACTGATAGTGGTAAGTCTCTTGGTTCTCAGCCATAGGAAGAAAGTAGGTTTGTTTTGAAAATGTTTGCATTTTACAAGTTCTCATGTAAGTGCATTCGTGGCTGTGTGCTTAAGAAGTTCACTTTGAAATCACGTGATTTTGGGTTCAGTCCCACTGTGCAGTAACTTGGACAAGTGCGATCAGATATTACCCTAGGCCGATCAATGAGAGAATTTAATATTGTGTCCTTGCTAGCAATTAATGTGCGTACCTGTTGTCAGGAATGTGTTTGATATGTAAATTGGTTTATCCAATACTGTTATGCCGCTAAACTTAGTGGATATTTAATCAATGCGTTCATTGATAGTTGATGCATTAGATGTGGTGCTGATGAAAGTGCAATAACTCTCGAAATATGCATATATACGCATTCCCTATTTTTTTTTTTTTGTCTTCGATCGCAATTTTTGCTCAGACGTATTCGTATAGGAAACGCCGTAACTTTTAATGCTGGCACTGAATTCTGTAGAAAATTTGTAGAAATACGCTTAAAAATGAAAACATCGCACTGCTAACACAAAAGGCATAATATTATCTATTTAATATACTTAGTAGTATATTATGGTTGCAAAATGTAATATTGTATCCTTCCTACTTTCATAAGTGTTGTGAAGTGTATGCTTTGTGGACGAAGTCTAATAAGACCAAAACATGTCAGGATTTTCTCCAGTACTTGATGAAATAATTAAAATAATATTAGTGATTGGATCTCATAAGAAGTTAAAATTATATTTTTGATGCTAACTATATCGAGTATGGTAACAGCCAGCTTATTGAAAGATAGACAAGATAGGAGAGAATAGACTGTATAACATGTGATAGCAGTACATAATAAGAAAAGGTAGGAAAGATAGTGTTTGAAGAAAGAGAGAAAGAGAGAGGGAGAGAGATAAAAAAAGTGAGAGAAATGGTATTCAGATATGGGGGGAGAGGAGGAGATGGAGGAGCAAATGGTTCTAGTTTCCGTTGAATCTATTGGAAGAGTTAATATTTGATGAGCGTCTTGAGGCATGACAGATTAACGAGAACCAAAACAGCTTTCACTTCCACCCCATCCCCCTCTTTATCTCTCTCTCTCTCTCACTGTCTCTCTTCTCTTTTACTTCCCCGTCTTTCAAACTCACTCTCACTTCCTAAAACATAGCCCCTCTTTGCCTTTCGCTCACGCATCCTCCTTATTTTCTTCTCCTCTTCTCTCTCTCTCTCTCTCTCTCTCTCTCTCTCTCTCTCTCTCTCTCTCTCTCTCTCTCTGCTTCTATATCGATATATGCTTAAGTGTGCGGATCTTGGGTCTACGATAGGTCGGGTGGCGGTTGTGGTCTGTGATATAGAGATGATGGAAATGGCTGGCTAGGATGAATGGATGGATGAAGGCTCACAGTGGTAATGGTGGTAGTGGTGGTAGTGGTGGTGGTGGTGTTAGAAGTCCAGTTGATACTGGTTGCGGAGAGGGGACGAAATTGGTGTGGGTGAGAGGCAAAGTTAGGGAATCTCTAAAAAAAAGTTAACGAGATTAGGCGTAGGAGTGGCTGTGTGGTAAGTAGCTTGCTTACGAACCACATGGTTCCGGGTTCAGTCCCACTGTGTGGCACCTTGGGCAAGAGTCTTCTACTATAGCCTCGGGCCGACCAAAGCCTTGAGTGGATTTGGTAGACGGAAACTGAAAGAAGCCAGTCGTATATATATATATATATATATATATATATATATATATATATATATATATATGTATATATATATATTTATATTATAGATATATGCGTGTATGTATGTATGTATGTATGTATGTATGTATCTATCTATCTATCTAGCAGTATGTCGGACTCTTTAAAAGGAGTTGAAATTGCACTGGGAGTATTTATTTTTAGGTTCTACGTTTTTACCCAGGTGGAATAAAATATGTATAGCCATATCTATAGGCGCAGGAGTAGCTATGTAGTAAGGAGCTTACTTCGCAACCACATGGTTTCGTGTTCAGTCCTACAGCGTCGCACGTTGGGCAAGTGTCGTGTACTATAACCTCGTGCCGACCAAAGCTTTGTGAGTGGATGTGGTAGACGGAAATTGAAAGAATCCCGTCGTATATACGTGTATATGTGTGTGTGTGTGTGTGTGTGTGTGTATGTTTGAGTGTCTGTGTTTGTCCCCCACCATCGTTTGACAACCGATGCTGGTGTGCTTATGTCCCCGTAACTTAGAGGTTCGGTAAAAGTGACCAATACAATAAGTACTAGGCCTACAAAAAATAAATCCTGGGGCTGATTTGTTCGAATAAAGGCGGTGCTCCAGCATGGCCGTAGTCAACTGACTGAAACAAATTAAAGAATATCCATATCCGAGAGATATAAATTCATATATGAACGTGTGTACCACCGTAGTTAGGCAAAGAAAACCGATGGAATAACTACCAGGTTTTAAAAGATGTGCTAGGGTCGATTTATTCGACTAAACCGGTTAAGGTTTACTTTTTCCATCGGTCACTTTTACCATCGGGTATTTGTCAACTCACTCTCAAAGAACTAATTAAGGTAAACCCTAGCAAGGGCTGCAATCCAATGATTGAAAAAAGATAAAAAATAAAAGATAAAGATAAAGACACATTCACACACACACACACACACACATTTACACATACACACACACATTTACACATACGTATACGTGCATCTAAGTGCTTACATACACAATTGCACACAACACGCACATTTTGGACATGGCGAGTAAGTGTGTTTGTCAAGACAAGACATAATGAATATCTAATCATGCACACCCCATCACCTCCCCTACCACTACCAACAACAATAAGAACAATTCCTTCTCCTCTTACTGCATATCTGTTATTCTCTGTCCCTTTCTGCCTCCCTCTTCCCCTCTCTCCTTCCATATCTCTACCTGTTTCGGTCCTCCCCCTCTACCTTGCTTCCTAATAGTTCAGGAAACCCTAATACATTCATCACAGCTGTTTTATGCTTAGTTTCTCTAATGCTGACGATGGCTACTGACTGACTATAAATAATGATTTAGTAACACGGTTTATCTTAATGACAACAACAACAACAGCAACAACAACAACAACAACAACAACAACAACAACAACAACAACAACAACAACAACAACGATAACAACAAGTTTAAGAACCAGACAGACAACTACGTCGGCACCACAACCACCAGCACCACCAGCACCACCAAAAACAACAACAAAAACAAGCTGGCAGACATCTATAATTTCGACATCTAGAAATCCACATCGACAAAAGCAATACTAACAAACACCACAACCAACAACAACAACAACAACAACAACAACAACAACAACAACAACAGATATCACCAATGAGAACGAGACAGGCACAATTATAAAAAGAAAAACACCACCACCACCACCACCACCACCACCACCACCGACAACAGCAATAACAACAACACTCGCCACAACAAAATAGAAAAAAACAACAATAACCAGAATAAACAAGAACCGTAAACAATAACAAGATAGAGCGTCTGCTGCAAAATCACCACCACCACTAACTACTACTACTACTACTACTACTACTACTACTACTACTACTACTGGTGATGCCGCTGCTGCTGCTACTGCTGCCATTGCTATTGCAGCTACTGCTGCTGCTACTGCTACTACTACTACTACTACTACTACTACTACTACTACTACAATGACAACAACAACCAATATGAAGTGCAATAAAGATTAAGGTGTTTAAATGTTGGTGGGGAAAGGATTGAGGGTCAGGGTAAGAGGTGCCTTTGTGTGTGTGTGTATGTGTGTGTGTGTGTATGTGTGTGTGTGTGTATGTGTGTGTGTGTGTATGTGTGTGTGTGTGTATGTGTGTGTGTGTGGTTAGGGATCGTTTGGCATTGGATAGAAGACATAGCAAACCAAGCAAAACAAAAGTCTCTCATTATCACAACTTCCTATCTCTTCCACCCCGTTATTTACCCCTTTTGCACCCTCCTCCGTCTGCATGGACGTGTGAGCGTCTGTGTGTTTGTACATTTATGCATATCTGTACATTGCAAATTATGGCTCTTGGCCATAAATGTTCTCTACTCTTTTTGTATTCGTGTAAGACATCGATTAATTGAACTCGGGTAGGACAACTGCTGTGCTGATGACGCCTATTCAGACTGAAACATGTACGTGCTGCTGATGAATTATTCCCAAGAAAATAAAAAAGTTTTAGTTTCACATTTACAGAGGATTCTTCATAGTTAAGAATGTCCCCTTTATCATTCCGAGTCGGTCACTATTACCATAGGGAATTTGCCAACTCACTCTCAAAGAACTAATTATATTGTATCGTATTCATTACATCTTTATTCACCTTTATTACCCAAATTCATGCCACTGACCACGATGTGCTGTTTCTTTTAGCTCAGTTTTTCATAGATATATGTTATAGTTTTTGTTTTTATATTCGGTTATAATAAAAACAATTTGAAGAGTTTATCCATATTTTTGTGAAGTACAAAATTATCATTCTTTAACAAGAATAATATTGACAATAACTACTACGTTTCGACCAGCTAAGCCATCATCGGAGAGTCTGGTGATGTCTTGACTTGCCGAAACTTCGAAGTTACTGTCAATACTACGCATGTTACAAAATTATATATGTATATGTCTCTCTTTCTCTCTCTCTCTCTCTCTCTCTCTCTCTCTCTCTCTCTCTCTATATATATATATATATATATATATATATATAGTAAGAGAAGAAAGGTGGGTAGTAGTGAAGGGAGGATGTAGGTGTCAGAGTAAGAGAGGAAAGGTGGGTAGGAGTGAAGAGAGAAAGAGAGGAGGGAGGGAAGACAGATGAAGAGAGAAGAGTTGAGCCAATGCGACGCAAGGGACGAAGAGGGAAGATCAATTCCAGTTCACGGCGAAGGCGGGAATCTGGATGGCCCCTGTGCAAAGACAATCCGAATACAGACAGGTGTTGTAGTAAATGACCGGTAGATCGGAAATGGCGCGAGACCGGGGTGTCATTGCCGAGTCTGATGTGTGTGTCTCTCTCTCTCTCTCACTATATATATATATATATATATATATATATATATATATATATATGTATACATGTCTCTTAAAAGATAGAGCTCAAAATCAATGCATTGAAGATACTTTATTGCAGCAACAATTATAATAACAGAAACAACCACAATAAGCCAAACCTATGCACATTTCAATAGGGTGTCCCGGATAAATAAACCACATCATAAGATGTGTCGTAAAATATTGTAACAAATTACAACATATTACAAATTTCTGGATACTCCATCTTATGATGTGGTTTATTTATCCGGGACACCCTATTGAAATGTGCATAGGTTTGGCTTATTGTGGTTGTTTCTGTTATTATAATTGTTGCTGCAATAAAGTATCTTCAATGCATTGATTTTGAGCTCTATCTTTTAAGAGACATGTATACATATATATATACAAAAACTCACCTGTGAGCTTTTTGCTAAGACTGTTAACAGATACTATATATTTTGTAAAATTTGTTTTATAAAAGTATATATATATATATATATATATATATATATATATATATATATATATATATATATATATATATATATATATATACGGCGGGTTTCTTTCAGCTTCCGTCATAAGGCTTTGGTTTGGCTCGAGGTTATCGTAGAAACACACTCGTCTAAGGTGCAACGCAGTGGGACTGAACTCGGAACCATGTGGTTGGGAAGCAAGCTACTTACCACACAGCTGTATATGTATGTATGTATGTATGTATGTATATATGTATATATATATATATATATATATATATATATATATATATATATATATATATATATATATATATATATATATATATATGTATGTATGTATATATGTATA